>NW_024581058.1:986767-1192103 GCF_017639235.1 Corvus kubaryi
AGAGAAAGAGAGAAAGAGAGAAAGAGAGAAAGAGAGAAAGAGAGAAAAAGAAAACCAACACAAAATTAAACAATCTACCTTAAAATAAACTCTGCGGTATTATCTGTCTCTTGTCAAAAAGTTATTAGGGAATAAAAGTGACAGACTGTCTACTAAGATACATCCCATGACCAAGTGACACACCTAAAACTTGTCAAAGACTTCCCTCTGTCGATGTGTCTGCTTATCCTTAGTGCCCACACGTGTTACATTACTGTATATTCTTGGAGGGTGGAAGCTCTTGATTTATTTGTTGCAGGCAAAGAACACTTCTTTCCCGCACCTGATTTCACCCTTCTGATGTGACAGGTCTTTGTCTGTTCCTCACATAAACCAGAAAAGTCCTCGACTAAAACCAGACTCCATGTAATTATTTTCCCTTAAAAATAAAGTCAATAAAACTGGCAAATGTGAACAAAACTGGAACTGACCTATCAAAGAACTGTAAACAGATTTTCCTCCAGTGCACATTCTTCTCATTGAGGAATTACTACTGCTCAGTATTAAAACCAGACAAATGATGTGGTGCTTTGGTGAAAGAGGGGCTGAAACAACTCATGTGGACAAGTTACAGGGATGGATAAAGGAGCTGGTGCCTCAGCCCAGACAGCAATTAGCTCTTGGGAACTCAGTGTCTGGTGTCCAGCCTTCGCCGAACGTTGCACGTAGGGCCCTACAGAACATGTCACATCAGGACTGCAACACCAGGCTCGGCCAGCTCCGCTTCAAAACTGGGCTTCGACCACAGCTTTGATGTGGTTGCACACTGGGCATGTTCCCATGAAGTTTTAATTCTTGTTAAAACTGTGGGAGGGCAGAGCAAGGACAGCAGGAGGGCTCAGGAGAAAAGTGCTGCCGTGGGGGCAATGTGGAAAGGGTTTCCGCTGCAGTGTAACCAAAAACATTCAGAGAGATTTAAAAACTGTTTGTAGATGAATAGCTGTACTTTTTTTCTGAGAAGAAACTTTAAATGAAAACTAAACTGAGCAAATAAAGCAAGCTACAGCTATTGAAATGGAAAGTGTACAGATCATGGGAAGGAGAAAAGAGCAAGTGGAATGCTTCACACTGGAAGGGGCACCCAGGAGGGCAAATACACAAGAGTTTGAGTCTGAGCAAGAGCAAACCGTGTGTCAGAAACCAGTCTACACCTCATCAGCTGGACAGATGGAGAGAGAGATCTTACCTGTAAACATTGATAAGACCAGTTTCAGCACAAAAATTCATTTTGTTTCTTCATCATCCCTTGTTGGGGAGCAATTGAAACTCTTTCCCACACTCTTGAGTACCTACTTTTATCTCCATTTGTCTCAATGCAGCCTGAGTGATGTGAAGGTAGCCCAACAACAGCAAAACGTTTATTTCCCAATGCTGTGAGGAATCCATAGCCCAGGGCACCGGAATTCTCTGCCTTCCTCAGAGCTGGATCCTCAGAGCATCCCAACACCAACACAGCGTTGCTTCACGGGATTCTATCACCCAGTGGTATTGAGTCAACCAGAAAAGAAAAGTGCCTTCAGACATGAAGTGAAGAGAAATCTCTGGCCTTCCCAAAAGGAAGCGCAGGGAGTAGTTCAAAGCTGAGCCCTAAGAAAACCCCTGGTCACAGAGGGTTTTGCCTTTCAATATGGTTTAGATTAAAATCCTATCTGCCTCCACAACTTTGATGAAAGTCTTGTTTTCCGTGTCAACCGAAAGCAATGAACTGAAACAAAGAACTTGACACACGTACATGTCTCCAGTGTACAAACAACTGGCTGTTTCCATAGAAAAATCAGAGAACAAACTGAAATAACTCTAAAAAAAGGAATCCCTGATTTTGTAATAAAGGCCACACAGTCCACTCAAGTGAGCACAGAACTGGAGAGGCAAAACTGATTGGTTTTACCCAAACACTGCTACTGATTTCATCCCTTACTTCATCTCTTCTTTGCCCCAGGACACATTCCTGTGGAAACTGCAGGACTCGCCTCTTACTCAGCACAGCATTTGCAGAATTAATTATTGAGCATTTAATCAAATCAAACAGTGAATGAACATACTCCGAAGTACAAGTTCACGGCAAACACAAAGCAAACCCAACACCATCAACTGAATTTTTGTGGTTGAATGCAAATCTCTTATCTGTGCTCACTGGAACCATTCTGGTCTGGGCTGCACACAAACTTATTTTGTACGCCAGAGTCAAGCACAGTTCAACAAAGCAGAAAATCACCAGAAATGCCATTTGGAAGTCGGAGATTACAAACACCTCTTGCAAGATTTTAACACCATCAGACTCCAGATTCTGCCCTGATTTGGGAATAAACTGATATTCTGAGCCCCATCTTGCAAAACCCACAAATCCAAACCCAGCCTTGTCTCCACTGGGCACCACTATCAGCAAAAAGTCACCGATCAATAATGCTGGCACTAAGTTCATGCAAGGAATAGTACTGGCAAAGGCTTTGGATGTGAGCTGAAAACCCATTTAGTTAAGAATATTTTATTGTGGAAAGGACTTGGAAACAGAAAATAAGTTAAAAATGATAAAGAGACCTGAATAGAAAACGCGTGGTTATAAATGGAACAGTCGCTGTGAGCAGACAGTTCTGTGCATCCACATCTGTTTCCAGTTCAAAGCAGTTCATGTGAACCAGGGGAAGGAACTATTTTTTCCCTCAGTGCTGCAAACCTATCTGCAGTCTGGCCAGGGCACAGAGTAGGAAGAGGGAGAAACCACCATCGCTGGCTCAATCCAAGTTTCAACGAGATGGAGCAGCCACCAACATCTCTGCTTGCCTTTCCCCATTTTCCCGCCCATATTAAAACACATTTAGAAGAGGAACAGCAACATTTGCAAACACTTGTGGCAATTAATGCTGTTTGCTTTTGCTAAAACCAAGCTTAACGAAAGCTCTGGTTTTGTTCCTCTGCTCACAGATAGTTTCTGTTTCACAACTGTCCCTTCTGGGGCCACTTTGATGATAACGTGGGAAAAGCAGGCAGAGCAGTCAAACAGGGAAATAAATATATAAAAATAATAGGGCTGCTCCAGGACTCATTCAGGTTCCAGAGGAGCTCAGATTTTCTGTGGAGAGCTGAAACATTTTGTCTACCCAGTTCAGGCCTTGTTTTTGTAATATCCCTTTATCTCCTTCTTTTGAATCTTAAAAATGAATTTTAAAAAAAAGTAACAAAGAAAGCAGTGGCAAGAAAAATGTGGGGCAAAGAAACAGAAAGAGCACTCAAAAAAGGGTGAAAGATGGAATTAGCTTCCTGTTTTGGTCTGACAGCAATACCATACTCCAGAGGAAAGACACTCCCCCGTAATAGTCTGGTCATGAAAAATATTTATTTTCCTACTTACATTACTAGATGACTACACACATACAGTGCGTGGGATTTAAAAGCTTTTTTTTTTTTTTAACATCAAGTTGCTCACATTGAGGTTGAAATATGTTTATGGGGTCCCTGAGTTTATTTGCCACAGGAAAAACATGAAACTTCCCGCAAACAACTCCGCTCCTGACGGAAAACGCGCTCAAGTCAGTCAATACCGAGTAATTGCTGGACTGCAATCAATCACAAGCTCCCAGGAACTGCTTCAACTGGGTTTTGCTTTAAAGATTTAGTGCTGTGACTGGTGAGGCGCTGAAATCCTCAACTACCATTCAACACTGCTCCCAAACTGGATGGCAAAGCCTCCAGTGGAGCAGAGCTCATGAGAAGCTCCCCGAAAGGCAGAGTGGAAGGGGCTTCCACTTCAACTCAATAATCCTTAAAACTCCTTACATAGATGCATAAATGAAGGGGCAGGGCTGTGCTGAGAAATGCTGCTCGTGTCAGGTGCAGAAGGTGCCGTGGAGGGTGGGAAGCTGCTGCAGATTTCCCCTGGACACAGAGGCAGGGAAGATGTCGGGATACACAGGATGGTCTCCTGCTCAGCTGCCCACTTGCCACCAAAACCAGGGCTATTTGTACACTTAAGTGCTTCTCTGGATGAGAGCCAGAGGGCACAGGGAATTGGAGGACACAGCCCCCAGGAGCTATTCTGAGAAAATGTACTGAAGAGAGAGAAAAAGGAAAGCTTTCATTAATTTGTATTATCAAGACAACAAAGATCTTGTTTTGGAAACAATAATCTGGTTCTTTTGACTGAGAGCTTCTTAGCAAGATGCCACAAAGAGAAGCTTTAAAAATTAAATTAATTCACCTGCCATTTAGAAACTATTAGCTTTAAAAGGCTTAGATTTGATTTCTATGCCTCTGGTATGTAACGATGTTTAAAATCTAAACCAAAACCTGTTTCTGCTCTTCCTCTGATAATTAGTAGATGGTCTCTGGTTTTCATTATCTGACTATTCATTTATAATTTTAGATGGGCTTAAATGGTTAAGATTAATCAAAAATCCTTGATCACAACACACAAAAGACAAATCGTTATGGCACTGTAAGAACGGTACCGGTGAGCACAATTTCTCTTGCAGCCAATGATTTGTCATTATCCTCAGTGTGTTTGAGAGAGAAGGTTCATTTCTCGAATGAAAATGATCAGCTGCAAATTTAAAAAAACAGCTATTCAATTTTTACAGTGTGATGGCACTCATCAGTCCCCTGCAAAGTAAGCAGCAGAGTGAACCAGCACAGCCCGATGCTGTGAACTCCGATTCTGAACTAAGGAGCGCCTAGAACAATTTTACCCTGGGTAATCTGGGGCAGACACACAGCACTCTGCTTCTTCCTCACCTTCACAATGCACAGGGTCTTACCCTGGACAAGTGTTCTCTCAGCTGAATCCATTGCAAGTGAACTAAAATGACAGTTCTTGTTTTCTGTTGCCTGTCAAACCCATAAATTCAAGATACTCATTCTTGCCATATGCCAGAAGTTCTGCAACTTGAATGCAATTGCAAATGGAGTGATGGGCTCTCATGATGTCTCCCTACAATTTGTGAAGCCCTCTAAGATATGTGGATACAGAAATACCTTCTAAAGCATGTACAAAAGGGCTGGGACATGATTTTGATCTTCAGCCTCTTAACCTGGGAATTAAAGGAGGATCTCCTGCGTATCCTTGAGTACAATTGTTCAGAAATAGGATCTGTTCCTATTCCAAGAGCCCAACCATCATCTAACACCCCAGGGAACACAGTCAAATATTTCTCCGAAATGACTGAATTTGAAATGCGTGGCACAGGAAGAGCTGTCTCTCTGAGCTGAAGTGTGTCCTGGCAGCGTATCTCAAGCTGCTCTCTCATGCCTTTAGCTGGTCTCAGCTTTCTGGCAAATGGATTATTGACAGCAATAAAGACATAAAGATGAAATTACATTTCAAATCTATGTCCCTGTCGATCTCAATGCTATACCCTGGAAGACAAATTGAGGGAGCCTGCAAACACAACCCTACTAGTTCAGTGCTGATACCCACATCCCCTGAAACCTTGAAATGAAAGTTAAGGATTACTCAATTCACACCCTCTGTACAATCAGTCATGCTGGGAAAAAAAATGGAGTATGTGGACACTCTGTTTGCTACAAGAGAGATACTCCCAAGATATATCCTGGCAAAGAAAATGGTGCTCAGCGTGTTTTAGCTTAGATTATTTGCCACTTCTAAGGAGGGAACAGAATTACAGCATCTTCTGCTACTGTTGTACAGAGGGAGCCTTAAATTTCAGTAGGGACTCACCCCAAAGGAAACCTCTACCTAAAATTCCTGATTACAGTCATGAATTTTCAGATCTGTTTGATTCAAGTTGGTGGTTGGTTTGGGGCAGCAGCACGATGTACTGACTGTATGCTGTAGGAGACTAAATTTGTGAACATACATTGCTTGAGCTGATCAAAAGAAGGTAAGTGTTGCTTTGGATGTTGGTGTGATGAACCTTAGGGATAGTGTGAGAGGAATAATTAACTGGAATGTCACTTTTATGACTTTAGTGATAAATCAACCTTAAGAATTTCCCTTCTAACGATTATTTCTCTTTTAACTCTTTGCACAGAGCTGCAAGGCCTTACCACTTTGGAGGCAGATGCAGCAAACAGCTTTCCCCTCCATGCTGCCTATGTCATGTGTGAGACCCCTGCAGCACAACCGCAAAGCCAGCCCTTTCCCTCAGTGACCCCAGAGCTGCAACTCCTACACCTGGCGAAAATCCTGGAAAAAGCCTGGCTCCACATCCTTACTTTGTGACTCAGGCTCGTTTCTGTTTATACTCCTGTGAGCTGAAGAATGATGATGACTAGTAGCTATATGGATAAATAAAGTATGTTAAGTCACAGGAAGTGAAAAGGGAAAACCATTAATTTATTTTTAGAAACCTGTTCTTGCCATTCATCGGGAGAAGAACATTCAAAAGTTTGCAGCGAGATACAAAGCATCTGGAAGGGGTTTGCTGACTACATACCAACACTCAGACTACACACAGAGAAGCATTTGCCTTCTTTAGACCAGTCCCAGACTCTGTGCCAGGGACACAGGGTACAGGCAGTAATGGAGCTGTTCTCACTAGCAGGAAAGGGTGCTTTCCCCACACAACCTACAGCTGCATGGTCTCCCCCTTCCAGTGGTCCTGTAGGTGCACCGTGGCACCAGCTGGTACATCCCAAACTGCTGTCCACACACCTTCCATCAGCAGTGCCCACACCAGGTTAAATGCCAGGGAAAATGTCCCAAGGGCCAGATTGCCTTCTCCAGACGGACAGAACAAGGTGCTGCACCTCGGCTGGGGCAGTCCCAAGATACAGGCTGGGCAGAGAATGGATTGAGAGCAGCCCTGAGGAGGAGGGCTCGGGGTTGCTGGCTGATGAGAAGCTCAACATGAGCTGCCAAGGTGTGCTGGCAGCCCAAAAAGCCAAATGTGCCCTGGGGTGCCACAAAAACAGCGTGGCCAGCAGGGTGAGGGAGGGGATTCTGCCCCTCTACTCTGGAGCACTGCATCCAGCTCTGGGGCTCCAACATGGAAAGGATGTGGACGTGCTGGAGTGGGTCCAGAGGAGGCCATGGAGACCCTCCAAGGGCTGAAGCCATCTATGGAGCCAGGCTGGGAGAGCTGGGGGTGTTCACCCTGGAGAAGAGAAGGCTTTGGGGAGGCCTTAGAGCCCCTTCCACTGCCTAAAGGGGCTCCAGGAGAGCTGGAGAGGCATTTTGGGCAAGGGCCTGGAGTGCCAGGATGAGGGAGAATGGCTTCAAACAGGGAGGGCAGGTTCAGATGGGATATTGGGAAGGAATCGTTCCCTGAGAGGGTGGGGAGGCCCTGGCACAGGGTGCCCAGAGCAGCTGTGGCTGCCCCTGGATCCCTGGCTGTGTCCCAGCCAGGCTGGATGGGGCTTGGAGTAGCCTGGGACAGTGAAAGGTGTCCCTGCCCATGGCAGGGGGTGGAACTGGGTGATTTTTAAGGCCCTTTCAAACCCAAACCACCCTGGGATTCTGTGACCGTGCCAATGCTAATCAAAACCAAAGAGGTGATTAAATCTGGAACTGGATGCTCTACTCCCAAACACACAGCAGTGAACTCAGTACACCCACACCCCCCTTGCTCCCCCTCCTCTTGCTGGTTTGCCAAAAGAGCACCAATCCAACAGTGGAAAAGCTTTCCAGGCCGACAGCGCCGAGCCGCTCTCGTGATGAATTTAACGGGATTTGCATAAAAAGCTTCCATCTCTTGCAGCCCGCAGAAGATACTTCTTTTCTGGGCAGTCATACCACAAGCATAAAGTCATGCCATATTTTGAATCTTTGCCTTCCAAAATCCGGGAAGAATCGCAAGGCAGACTCATTGACATGTCTTGTGGTACGCGGGCAGCCAAGATGCCATAGTACAAATGGCCAGACATAAATATACAAGAGGTTCTTCTCTGACTGTTAATGCTGCTCTGGACAAGTGTGTGTCACCATCTTTACTTCAAAGTAGTAAAAACCCTAAAAATTTGAATGGTGATTAGCCCTGAAACTTCCACCTTGGCTCTTGTTCCACTTCTTAAGAAAAATTATAAAACTCCTACAGTATTGTGTTGAAAATCAGAGTTTTAAAATTCATTCAGAGTTCATTACTTTTACCTCCACGATGTCACTGAAGTCACTCTCTGCTCACTCCTCCTATTCAATTTTTAACAATGTGTCCTGAATCTGCTCTGAAAATGTAATTTAGTTGCTAGACTTTTCCCTTCTTCTGCTAATTGAATGCTGTGACATGTATTTCTCTCTCCCTGGACACATCTTCTCTCAGTAAACCTTACTTATCAACACGCGGATCCCTATTGCACGTTGCAAGCTTGCTCTGCAAGCAGGGTATCAGCTGACGTCAATGAAGATGTACAAGGGGCACCAAATATTTTGCAACGTGTTTAGAAAACAGAGATTTTTCTCGTTTTAGTGTGTACTCCTCGGGCTACAAATAGAGGGAGAGGTAAACCAGCAGGACTGGGAGCCAGGAATACATAACTCGGATTGTTGTGTATCACTGATGTCATGATAGAAGTTCAATAATTTACAGCATTTGGAAAGAGCAGTAAATGCCTGCAAACCACTTGGGCTTTTTAATAGCAGATTTCAGGTTTCAAAACTCCCTTGGAGCACTTAGAATTGTGTGGAAAAAGTGTGGATAGGTGTTTGTGTCAGTTTAAAAAAAGAAAAGGTTCTGCCTTTCAGAGCTGCAGCCTGAAAGGCCATCTCAGTAATTGTATACATTTTTAATATACCACTGATAGGAATAAGAATGTACATCCAGGTCCTTGCACAGATAGAGGGCTGTCAAGAATAAATCAGATATGTAGATAAGGTAAGCAGGCAAAGATATTAAAGAGGAATGGCACTGGGTCTGGTGCTACTGCTATCTTTCCATCAGTTCAAATCTGGAAATAGTTTCCGTAATGGCTGGAAGGACAGACTGCCAGCAGAAGGTTCAAAAAAAGTGAACTGTGGGAGTCTGAAGAAGACAGCAAACACTGGCATGTGGGCCAGCCACAGAGGAGAGGCAGGGACAAGCCACTGGAAAGAGCAAAGGAAGCTGGAACACAGAACACACGGAGCAGCACAAAGGCACGGAACAAAGGCGAGGCAAGGACGGAGCAGGGACACGGGTCAGCTGCTGCAGAGAAAGGCTGAAGGATGCAGGGAGGTTAGGCGGCAGGGAGAAGGGCTGGCCCTCCCACCAGGATGTAGTACTAGTCTCAGAAACAGAGGGATGAGGGGTACAAATCACAGGCTAAACTAAATAAATAAGAGTCTATTTCCCTGGAGGGCATGTGGGCTCGCCTAGGACGCAGCCGTGGTGACTAATGCAGGCCAGCACGAGGAGCTCTGCTTCCTGTGCATTCCAAGCCTCCCGAGCCAGGCAGACATTGTGGTTGCTGCTAAAAGGCCCACATTTTCCATAAATTACCTCGAAGGAGCAATGGAGACACCACTATCTCTGTGCTCTTCAAAGCGCCAGGACAAAGTTGCACAGTGTCAGTGGCATTGCTCAGATCTAACAGCTGGCACAAGATGACTTAGCAGCACTGAAAATAACCCCATGACAGGGCTCCAGCAAAGCTGCCAACCCCTGAAAATCTGCCATTTGTAAAACCCCCTCCCCTTGGGATTTGTACCTGTGACACAACTGCAAGTCTTGCCCTAATCTCCAGTTTGGCTGCCATCATGGGGGAGGTCGGGAAGGTGAATAACCCCACGCCAGCTGAACACCTTCTGCAGCCTCTGAAATCATACAGAGCTCTTTGATCCCACTGCTGCTAACACGGCTTGTGTAATAAAACATGAGGCTGCGAGCAGGAGGGCTTTCTCAGAATCCCTGAAAACACTCACAAGAAATCAGGGGAGTGGTGACTTCCGTTCCTGGAGCTCACCGGACCAGTGGTGCACCTACACAGTGACCCAACAATTCCATACGAAATGCATGTTTTGATAGTGTAGATACTCTTCAAATTCCCCATCATCTTGCCGGAGGACACTGCCAAGGGCTTGGGACAGGCTTTCCTCCGGCGCCTGCTCGGTGCCTTTGGCTTTCCCAGGTCTCATCCCTGTGCTGACTGCCCTCTGTGGCAAATGAGGATAAAGCAGAGGGATCAGCCTTCCGAGGGCGAGTACCTGGAAGACAGGGAGCAGGATGCTGAGCTCTGTGTGGAGGCTGATGGGATCACTTTCCCCAGGAGTCACAGACCTTGCTGCACAGTGTGATACCTCTTTAGCACTATGACCTCAATGGGAACAGCTCCTCCCTGCTGGAGAGGTTTCTGGTCAGGAGTGTATCCCAGGGGATCTCTCTCAGGACCCAGCTGTGTGAGATGCCAAACGTGCCCCGGTTAGTGCCAAACATCCTCAACAGAACAGAAGGTGGGGCCAAACTTGGCATTCATCAGCCTTTCACACAGTGAAGTCCTCAAGCTTTTCATGCCTGTCACAGCCCCTTTCTTCCTCTCCTCAAAGTGATCCTAATTAAAAGTGAGCCTTATTTTCCAACCACAGCACGTTCCCAAGCACTTCCTTTTCTCAAAACTGCCAGAACCCAAAGGGTGCAATTCGAGTCAAAAGGGACATTTTTCCCTTCCTGATGCCAATAAACAGTGCTACTTCCCGGGGCTACTCTGCTGCCTACCTCCTGTTTTGGCACGTTGCTTTCCCCCCATATTTCATGTCACACGCCCGTGCAACCTCAGCATGTGGCCCCAGAGCTCCACAGCACCTTCCTGGCACATCCACCACACCTGACTGCACAGTGCCCCATTTCCCACCACCTCGACGCCCTGTCAGAGCTCCCAGTGACTGCCAAGCTGCCCTGCCTGCTGTCAGCCTGGGGCAGGACGAGGAATGCTTCCCATGGCACATCCAGCACAAAGTCAGAGCCACTGCCCCAGCTGTGCACACGCTCACCCCCAGAAATTAATAAGTTATTACAGAAAATTAAAATATTAAGTCAATGATGTCCATGACTGCAAGTTACAGAGCTGGAAAAGAAGTCCTAATTAAATCAATACAGTTATTAGTCCCTTGTCATCTCTGATTAATTATTAGCTTAATATGCTCCATCATTTTCACTGCTAATGGAAAGAGCTGCAGTTCTACCAGGGGAAGCTGGGCAGTATACACCAGAAACCCATGGAGACGTGCTGGAACTCCCAGCTCTGGATTGAACAAGGTCTTCCAGAGAAGAGGGGAAGGAACATTTCATTTTTTGGGGCGCTGCTCTGACAACATTGAAGTTTGTTTTCAAAGGGGGCAGATGTTCACACGGGGGATTTTTGACTGCTGAAAGGTTAGGGGGTAAAGACTTGACCCCTAAAGCTGGGCTTAGCCCCAGGCACTTGTCCCAGTGCCTCCAAGCTTTTCTCTGCAGTAACAGGATAACACCACGATCCTTTCAGAAGCCAGCATGCCCCTCCCTTGCCACCCACAGAGTTCTGACCCTCACCCCATCCTCACCAGGGGTGCTCATTACCCCATGGCACAGAGGAGGAGTGGGCACATAATAAGCTGGCAGGCATCAGCTGTGGCGCCTGGCTCCTCAGGGCACAGATGTAGCTCAGGACACCTGTCCTTTCATGCCACCGACAGGGCCAAAAATAATGTGCTGAGGTCACTTTTTTCCTTGGTAGTGATAAGTGAAACAGTACTTTGGATGTAGGCAACAGATAGTATTTACCCAGGGCTTAGGGGAGCGCAGTTTCCCTTTTGCTTCCCTGTCTTCCATCATCCTCTCACTGCCCCCAACTTTTTCCTAACTCCCAGTAACGAGCAGGTTTCCTTTGCTGTCTGCAGGAGGATGTTTTTGAGTGTAAAAACGTCAAGGATGGGTCTCCACATGTCTCTCCAGCAAGTTAGGAAGCGAATTTGTACCACAAATGCTGCTATGTCATTAGACGGGAGTTTTGGCTTACAAACAGCTTTTACAAACAAGCCCTTTTGGATAGGTTATCAACAGAAATACAAACACACGCAGCCGAGAACCAAACTGCTCCTTGAACTCATCAATGGAGCTGTTCATCCTGCTGAGGGGTGATTCAGTAAATTAAATAATGTCACTGTAAAAGACTGTGCTTCTCAAAGATAAAAAGCCACTCAAACGATTTCTCAGGACTCTCACCGCCCTATCGCTGCGATTACCTTGTGATAAGTTGCCACCTGCCCCATGAGTAATGGTAGTTCCCAGTGCCATTTTATCATTTAGTCCTCTTATTGATATCTCTGTTAGTGTACTGCCACAACACTTCAGCTTCCCATGCTCTCTCTACTTGCCTTCCACTGCAGTTGTGCAAAGTTTGAGCTTCTTATCTCCAGAAAGAAGTTAAGGTGGGACAACCAGTGTCATGCAGAAACCCTTTCTCCCTCTCCTTAGATATAAAGCTCACCTGTTTTGTGCCAGACATTAAAGAAAAAGCTTGAATTCTGAGCGCTCTGACCAGCCTAGTTTTGATGAGTAAACAGCATTTCTTCTAGAAATGGGCTGAGCTCCAATGAAATATTTGGCCATTTAATGAGTAGGCTCTAGGATAACGGTTTTTGTGGGAATCCAGAAAAAGGGAGTAAAGAAAAGGGCTCCCCGTGCTATTCTTAGCTGCAAACAGCTAGATTTGGAATTTTGATTGTAAAGCATGGAATTTATAAATGGTGCCATGCTAAATTTACTTCATTTGTATACAATTCAGCCGGATAATCAGAAGTGTTCCAGTATGTTCCTGGTTAGCATCTCGTTTCTGGTTTTATTGTCTCCAAACTGGTAGAAAAAATGCGTTCAGTAAACAGTACTTGCAAAATTTGTGTCTCAAGGCGTGCGCACAAAGGTTTTCTATACACAGATTTTATATAAACGCACATGTGGGTGCACACGCATGCACACAGACACTGAGCCGTGATTTATTTCCAGAGGGAAGCCAAGGAAATTCCCACCCCCTACCATTTAAACGATCTGCTCTTTGGCTCCAAACATTCTGCAACTTCTCAGCCAAGGAATGTATTTTCCCCTTCCAATACATATAATTTATTTTGCTGTACACATTAGTTAATGATACCGAGATACACGATTTAGTCAGTTCTGTAACAACATTACTGACAATCTCAGACAGATCCATTTCATTTAGTAAGTTGGTTTTTTTTAGCTTGTCTTCCGCAGCACAGTGTGAATTAACAGCAATCATCAACTCAAGGATTTGTCACACACACTTCTTACTCCGGCAATTTTTCATAATTAGATTGGCTTCCCGCGGTTAGACGAACTTTTAATTATGCTACTAATATAGGTTAAAAGGACTTTATCCTGTTTTACGCTTCGGGAGGGGGAGGCGGAAAGCGGGAGATGGGAGACGAGCTATTTCATTTCACCGGTACTCTGCGGCGATTATTTCTGGATTTTTAAAAATAGTCGATGAAACGCTAATAATAAATCCCTTATCGGGGCACCCGGGGCGGCCGCCCGCCGAGCCCGTCCCCGGCCAGGCAGGAGCGCGCCCCATCCCGCACCTTCGCCAGCGCGGCGGCGGCGGCAGCCGAGACTTACGCGGTCCCCAGGGCGCGGCGGCCGGCAGCCTGCGCAGGTGGATCTCATCCTTCTCCATCGCCCGTCCGAGCCCCGCAGCCCTCCTGCCACTTGGTACCAAAGTGAACTTGCCAGGATCCCTCCTCCCGCCGCTCCTCCTCCCTCGTCCCCCCCTGCTGCCGGGGCGGGCGCGCTGCTCCGGGAGCGGCTCCGCGCAGCGCCCCGCCGCCCCCGGGCACACTTTAAATACGGGCGCCGGGCGGCGGCCGGCCCGGCCCGCCGGAGCGCGGCCCTCCGCGGGGAGCCGGCCCTCCCCCCGCCTTGCCTTGCTTTGCCTTGCCTTGCTCTGCCCTCCCTCCCTCCCTCGGTGACGCCGCGGCTCTCCCCGCCCGGCCGCCCCCGCGCAATCCCCGCGCGTACCTGCGGAGCGGCGGCGGGGCTGACCTTGGGCGCGGGGCGGCGGCGCCGGAGCGACGGCGGCAGCTGCGGGCGGGGACAGCGCGGCCGCGAAAGGTCAGCGCGCCCTGCGCTGCGGGAGCGCCCGCCGCCCGCGTCCGAACCGCTGCCCCCCGCGCCGCTCCCTACTCCTTTTTGGTTTTTCTTTTCTTCCAGAAGCCTTCCCGTTTTTCCCGAGGTGAACGGGAAAAGCGAGGCTGGGTTTGCTGTTGAAGCCCCGGGATCGGTCCCCCTCGCACAAAGTGTAGGCTGGCCGCTCCCCGTGTTTCTCGCAGCCCCGGTGGGAAAGGTGACGAGATTCCCAGCTGGAAACGCAGGGACAAAGTTCTCCTTCACCCTGCTGCCAGGGCAGCCCGTCTCCCAGGAAAGCTTCTTCTCCCAGGTCTGGTCCAGGAAGGATGCTCCAAATGTCACCGTAGACACCAACCAACCTGGGCCCTCAAAAATAATTTTTAAACATTTTTTTAGACATGTGAGGTGTGAAACAGCTGGCACTCGCTTTTTACACCTCCCACTGCGTGGCTACAGTATCTGTACAGGGGTTTGAATAGGATTCCAGGCTATTCCCCTTTTCAGCGCCCCACAGGGATTCCCTGGTCTTCTCTGAAGTTACAGCCTGAGCCTGTGCCGTGCTGCAGAAACCCACTCAGGCAAACCTGACACAGATTTATCTGCACCATTCTCTGACTGTTTTCCCTCCTTTTTTTTTTAATTGGAATCTCAGATGAGCACTTAACCCTCAAAAGTGCAAAGCCAGGAATGTGCGAGGGCTCTGCCAGAAGGAAAGAGGCTCAGCAGGCTTCCCAGCTTCTGGCTGGCAGCCCCCAAGTGTCCCACACTTGCAAGCTCTTCTCACTGCCGTACTCCTGCTGGACCCAGGCTCTTCCTGGTCCCCTTGCATCCAGGGAAATTTCGGGGATGTTGCTGAGTGGCATCTTGCTGGTGACACTCACCTCCAGGCTACAGATCACAGTTCTAGTTCCACTCCGAATTCACCTTTGCTACTGAAAATGTAGCGGGTTATGGCTTAGGTATCTCTGTGGGGCTGGTTTTTGGAAAACTGTGAAAGTGTCTTTCCTGGGTTGGTTGGGGGTTTGACAGGAGGGGCAGAAAACGCAGTGTGGTAGGTGTATGAGCAAGGGAATTCATGCATGTGGACTTTTGCTTCATGGAGTATAACCCCCAGAAGCCCTGAGCCACGGTAGTTTCAGGCTACATTTCCTATCTTTTTAGCTCAATTTTAGCTTTTGGGCTGGTTTTGGGACCATATGGATCGGACTGTTCTTAAAGTGCACATCACTGGGGTTATTATTAGCAGGGGAAGGGGCGAGGAGATTGTGTTGCACCGAAGCCTCAGTCACCAGCTCCCTTAACCCCCAGATCAAAGGCACTTGGGAACGTGCTCTTTTCCCTTTGCCTGTAATTAATTTATTTTGGACAGAGATCTGCGACAGACCCAAATGTGGGCACGGGACCAACATATATATTTGTTTTACGGATGTGAGACACAAAGAGAGAGATCTGGAAATAGTGCTGGGTTCCAGTATCCCATCTCATCACGACCACAAGCTCTGTGAGCATCTGCTGGATGGAGCTGGGGTGGGAATTCAGCCTGGATGTATGCACAGGGCCTTCATCATTGAAGTGCCACCTTTCCTGGGGGTAACTCCCTGCTGAAGGCCCAGCCAGAGGTAGATCAGCTGATTGATGACATCGTTTCGTAGCAGGTTTTAGGAAGTTTTAGTCTGACAAGCTGGATTTTGGGATCTAGGCTTGTATTCCAGCTTCACACCTAAAAAACCCAAAAAAGCTGACATTACTGCCTCATTCCAGGTGTTTAAGTCTTAATGAGCAATAATTTATGTTAGTGTCCTGAAAATTAATATACATTAATTGCCTGGTATTTATTTTAGAAGGTCCTGGGCTGCCATGGCCCAGATTTGAGTGGAAATGGAGAAGTCTCAGTGCACTGTGGAACCTGTGCTCCACTCAGTAGTACTGGGAGGCAGGACAGCAAATTCCCATCCCGTGCCCCTAGATGAGCTCTGGCAGATCCTTTAACTTCTTTGGAGAAGCCCATTGTTGGAAACAGCTGTAAAGATAACAGGAAAACCACAAGTCTGGACAGAACCTGCCTGACCTCCATCCCCCTGCGCTGCTTCCCCACGCTGTTCCTTTTACCTGTCAATATTCCCCCCTCTGTGTGGGCATGAGGACTTCATAATGAGGCTAACAAGGGCTGGATCACTCACCTGAGGTGACAGAGCTGCGCTGTGGGACTGCTCAGGCTCCAACAGGCACAGAGGAAACGCGATTTGTCTTTTCAAGAGCCCCGCGAGCTAAAATAGGCTGCTGGGATGACAGGAAGCAGAGACTCCAGCTCCAGTTTTCTTCCTCAGCCATCTCAACACATACTTGAGAGAAGGATGGCGAGGGGATGGAGAACCCACTGTCTGTGCAATAAAACAAAAACACTCTCCCAAGAGTTAGGAAGGCGACAGCGGGGCTTGGCATCCACACCTACAGGGAGTGCTCTTGCTGGAAATATTTACAGTCTGTAGAATGAATTGCGTGCCTTTGTAACAATAATAATGCAGCTCTGGGCTCCTGTGTTTTGGAGCTGAGTGAAGGCTCTGTGTGCTCAGGGTGCTCCTGCTCTGAGGAAGTGCCTGTGTGCAGCACCAGCCCCACCACCCCAAATGGCAAACCAGCCAACCACCCACCCCTCTGCCTTGGAGTCGCCTCTGGACTATTTTTCTGAAGCCTTTTACGCTTCTGAGGGGCACTCAGTGAAGGCAGGGATCCACTGCAGCTCTGCTCTCAGCTGGGGCACCCAGAGATAAGAGCCCATATCCCTGGCAGGCACCCGGAACAGTGTGAACACAATCACATGATGGTGAAACAAGCCCTGGCCCTGGCTGTGACAGCAGCACAGCCCCTGCTCCTCACCTTCACCGCCACACACAGCACACTCCCTGCCTGTCACGGACTCACAGGCAAAAAAAAAAGGATATATTGTATAGAATCAGGTTCCAGAGAGCCCTAAAACCACAGGCAATGTGAGAAAGATAAACATGGAGTGGTAAGTCACAATATAAAAACTGAGGCATGCCCAGAGGAATTAGCAGGTGGCAAGATTAAATAAACAGGATGAGTGGTTTTTCCAGGTAATGCACCGAAGCCATAAGATTATTAAGTAAATCACTATGTAATAGTAGATAGAACAAAACTACATACAGAGTACAGAACATTATTACATTGTCAGGAGATACAAGTCAAGCCAGAAGCTGGTTGGTTTTTTTGAAAATGGATGAGAAATATCTATGAAAAATAGCTCCAATGGTGTCTACTCTACAAAGCAGTCTGTCTGTAATTTTCGGCTTAGCAAGCTCTCAAAGCTCTGCTGGTTGGAAAAGCATTTGTGGGGAAGGATGTTCTGTTTCTAATCCTCTTTCCTTGCTGCTTACCCTTGACAGACAGTGGGTCCTGGCTGAGGTGGACCTCAGAGCATGGCAAGTTCTTTTGCCTCTATAGCACTTAGGTAGAGCTCATGTACCTAAAGCACAGACGATTTTATTTGTTTTGAACTCATTTAGGTCAAGCATAGTCACTTTTATTAAATATTACTCCTGTGAGCAGCCTCTGCTTTTTTTTTTTTTTAGTTTTTTTTTAGATTTTTTTTGTGATTTAACATTTTGCAAAGCTCAGAGAGAAGAATGTTACTGC
The DNA here is from genome assembly GCF_017639235.1 of Corvus kubaryi. Lineage (NCBI taxonomy): Eukaryota > Metazoa > Chordata > Aves > Passeriformes > Corvidae > Corvus > Corvus kubaryi. Next base: position 1,004,440 of record NW_024581058.1, read on the forward strand.
TTGTAAATAGCAACGTCCAGGAGGAGCAGGACTATTCCCTTTCTCAGTTCCCACGGAATACTTTCACCAGTTGCTGCTGGCCGCGAATCTGGGGAACACCCCGGGTTTTCCCATCAATGCTGCCGAAGTTTCCGAGTGTCGTTTTGCAGAAGGAGTTAGAGGCACCTCCCACCTCTTCCCTGTGCAGTTTGCAGCTGAAAGGAACCACCCAAGAGCCCCGCCAGGCCTTTGAAATGAATTCAGGAGATGCTGTAAGCTGCGCTCGCAGGAGCGGCGGGGAGAAGGTTTCACTCAGACCGTGTGAGCCGCAGCTGGTCCCCGCTTCTCCCCGCGCTGCTGACGGAAGGAAACTTTGACAGCTGTGGTACAGCTGGGCTGGGGAGGGAAACGGAGCCCACTCCCAATTTTTAAAACAAAATTTAAGAGAAAATAAAAATCCTCTGCTCTTGGATCCAGTCGCCCGCTCTGTCCCAAAGCCGATTGAACCGGAGCCAAACTACTGAGTTTCCTTTTGGTGAGATTGCCATCATCCATCTCCAGCTCCTCTGGGATTCTGGTGCTATGCTTAAAGTTATCCGTGCATTTAGAAAAATTTTCCCTAATCCCAAGCACTTCTTGCTATAGGGCAAGGCAACTGGGCCATGGCCATTTCCATCAGACACAGCAGTGTGTGTTCCCTGCTCCTCGGTCTGCGTGACTAACAGCAGCACCTGTTCATTACCTTCTTAAACTGAATCTTTGGGTAACCAGGAGAGGAAAGATCAGAACTGTTCTCAGTGGTTTTCTTCATTTTTCAGTAGATTTTTTTTTTGGGGGGGGGGGGGGTGTAGTCCAAAGCAAGAATCAGCCCACAGCGTTTCCATCTTCCAGCATGCTGCAACCTGCATCTATGCCTTTGGTCTTAAGCAATGAAGGTAAAACAAAACTATACAAAATTACCTGTAGAGCTTTAGTCACTTGAGTCACAAAGAGGAAGAAAGGTGAAGCATTTGCTTGTGACTGCACTGGCCACTCTTTGCATTTACAGGAGGCAGCATCTCCCTCAACACACATTTAGTCCAGGTGTTTACTGCATCTTCATTTTGAACCTGCAGTGGTTTCACCATTTATAATTGAGGCAGCAAAGCCTTTTGTTACAAAATACAAAGAGGCACTAACAGTGAGTCAGGTTAATACCCTTTAAGTGGCTTGGATACTGGAAGGCTGCAGCCTGGGTGCTGCAGTCATTCTGTAGTGGATTCAGCATCCTGCAAGCACTGGCAGCCAAGGTTTTAACACTTCATTAACTGTGATGGGAGTTTTGCCATCAGCAGCCATGGTTTTCACATGCCAGGACCTAAATATTTCATATCCTGCTTCGTTATCAGCAGGTATCCAATAAAACAGCTCAAGATTTGTTATCTGCTGGAGATTAGACTCTGTAAAGCTCAGGGTTTTGACAGCGTTTGCCAAAGGAGATGCTGGTTCTTCCAGCCCATCCATGGGGCCATCTGCTCACCAGGATAACAGGGATCATACCCAGAGACCCAACCCATGGGTTTTGCTCCTTGTCCATCGCACCTCCTGAGCAGGCAGGAGCCCAGACTGGCCTCCCTTCCCTGAAAACACTTCACAAAAAGTAGCAAATTTGTAATTCTGTAAATGAGCGCAGACCCGAAGCTAAACAGGACCAGATGGTGGCACAACAGCAAAGAACCTGTTGCACTAATGTTTGGATAATACTGCACTCATATAGCTGCTTTTTCTGATTTGAATTACTGCAATGCAGCTCTCAGTGGTCTACATACAGAAATTACCTACAGATAATATAAGGCCTTTCCATGAGACATTTACTGATGAGATTACACATAAGACTGTCACTGAAATGTAGGTTTAAATTCTGTACTTTCATATAGTCAGTTGCAACTGGTGGTTACAGCTTTTTGTGTGTTTGGTTGTTTGGGGTTTTTAAAAATATCCATGGTTTATCTCCAAGGTGTTTGTGGTTTAAACACACGAATCATGAATTGAGTTGGGATGTCTGTGAAGACTCCCTGGAAACAAAAGGACAATGAGCTAAGAATCCAGTCTGGGGCTGAGTCAGAGGCAGGTTCAGAGAGACTCACCAATATTTTCCAAAGCACAGATACCTATGGCCTGCATGAGAAGCTGTGAGAGTGGTGAGCTGGTTAAAGGAACAGCTGTGTTCACTCTTTCAGCCTCAGACCTCTGTGTTTCTGCAGGACAGGTATTGAGAGAAAGAAACACAGACAAAATTGAAGGAGGATGTTTCATCATGCAGTCACCACTCTGAGACAGATCTTAGCACGACAGAGCATCACCTGCAGTAACTGAGTCCTGGTGAGGTAATCCAGGTGTGGCTGTGTCCTCATGTGCACGTGTTTGAACATCACATGGATCCAAGAAAGAATATAAACCTCTTTATATTGTGCTTTGAATCCATATAAATAAAATAATGCAGCAGTGATTGTTTCCTGGTGAGGCTGAGCACCACATACCTTCCTGCATGGTATCTGTAAATATAAGTAGCCTGTCTATATCCAGATGGGTAATTAGGATTAACAAAGCCAGGCCATTTGTTACTGTACACAAATGTGCCATAAAAATGCACCACTTGCAGCACACACTGGTGTTTGAAAAGCAAGCAGCCAGTACTGGGTCCTGTGTGATCCCACAGCCCAGGTCTCTGCTTCCCTCTGGGAAAAATCAGGGTGGGAAGGCAGGCAAAGCCAGAGGGGACGACAAAACCAAGGTGCCACAAAAGCCTGGAGCTGTGGGCTAGGTTTAGTGATAACAGGGGAGGGCTGGACTAGACAGGATAAAAAACTGTGCTAAAAAAATCTGTGAAGTCCTTGTGTCTTATTCAGCATGACTAACCCTAAGTGAAACTCCTCTGATGAGCTGTTGCCTCCTGTCAGGGTAGCCGTGACATCCAGGCCATTCCTTCACCTCTAATGCCACCTTCTCCAGCGAATCTTAATGAATCTTTTTAATTGCACCACTTAGGAGTTAATCTGTCCTGGGAGAATTTTTTTGTAGCTCCCCTCCAGACTGTCAAATCCATCTGCAAGAGAAGAAGAAAGGCTGTTCTGCTGCTATTCTTGTCAGGGCTGCCATCCAAGAGGTACTGCGTGAAGGAGTTTTCTTTTTCAGAGGTGAACTTGAATCACAGCAGCCTCTTGCTGGCCACAGAAGAAAACTGAATTTGAGGGGGTTCAGAAAGCTCTGTGTGTATCATTTATGTAGGTCAAGGTGGGAAATAGACACATTCACACGAATTTCTGGTGATTCTGCCCATTTCTTTTCAAAAGCAGCTCTTGAATGCTCCCTTTAAAAACATAGGGCTTTCAATGTATGTAATGTTTCTTTGGCCTACTTTATCAGCTATTCCAATGATAGGAACCAAGTTCTCATATATATATAATTTATATATACATATATATATATACACACAGAATTCTTTTATCTTCACAGCAGGTTGAATTCCCATGGGAAGGTGCCAGCACATACCCTGAGGATGAGGATATCAGCAGCTATGAGGTGAGGTACCTGGCACAAGGCCTGAAAGGGACCAGTGACACAGTAGGAGAAATTCCAGTGGCTCATTCTCTCCTTCTTCCCATGTACAACCTACACACCCAACAACTCACACACCTTAAAATATTGGTACCTGGAAACAAGTCCTCAGATAGCTTTCACCATCAGATCATAAAGAGTATTATTTAATTATGGATTATAGGCATGGGGACAATAAACCTGAACAGAATAAAGAGAAGAAATCCCAGTGTTCTTTCTGAATATTTTTTAAATACTTTTTTAAATGCACTTATTACACATTTATAAGTAAATTTAATTTATCAGTGGGTTTGGGAACATCTGGACATACGTAAAAATAATCCTGAAAAATTACAAGCTAAAACTCTGTTTTCAATTCTGAAAAAAGGCTTTTAAAGTATCTTTTTTTCCTATGCCCTAATTTTCACACCTTTCTCAGGTAGAGTTATTTAAGTACTTCTCCGTGAATCTCGCGTCTTAAAAGACACACGGCTACGATTGATCTTTATCACGTTCTTTTAAACACGAGGGGGCACCAAAAAGCCAGAGGAGCAAGATAAAAGCGGTTCCCATACAATAAATCAGAAAAAACCTGTTGCAACTCTTGATAGCCTTGTCAAGTGAGGCGGATTTTGAAGGAATAAAAAAAGAAAAGCAATGCAATGTTTTGTAATTCCTTCATCTGAAAGGACTGGGAAAGTAATTCCTGCCACGTGCATCTTTTGCTGCCTCATTTCTCTTACTGGCTAGAATTTGGATTGTTTCCCACCACAGATGGTTCTCAAGGAAGGTGGAATCCTGTGCCCATGGTTTTATAAAGGAGGAATCCAGCTTTGAAGCTAAAAGGTGCCAAATACCACCCAAAATGCAAAGTTGAGACAAAGGACCATTAGATTTTTTGATTCTTTTTTTCTCTAGAAATGTCAGTTATGCTTGTGTTACTCAAATTTCCAGCCCTTTGTCAATCAATTTGTGTTTCCATAATAAAGCTGACTAGAAAGGAAGTTTTGATACATAAATTAAGGTATGAAAGTTCTTAATGCAGCATGACATGATGCCTTAGGTTTTAACTTTTATATTTTTCAAATCCTGTACTGCCCAGTGTGTAACTCTGAAGTTCCTTGTAGCTGTTCACTTCTGCTCTCTCATGCTTGGTTCAACATAACAAAGCCTCTCCAGGCCTGCTCTCCAAGGACACCCAGACTGTCCTAGGCCCAAAAAGTATAAACCAAAAGCCTTTGAGAGGGGGGCAAGCTGAGGGGAATTCCATCATAGAACTGAAGCTTTAATTGGAGAATTAACCCTGCTGTGCAAATGAACCAAACCTATAAAGGTGTGAAGAACTCGTGACCTGCTGTCCATCTTGGGGTCCATCTTGGCAGTGGCCTCTGGCTCCCCAGGGGTACCTTTGAAGGCCTTTCAAATAAATACCCACCTTTATTCCCTTACTCCTGTCTAGCCTCTGTTTTCAGGTGGCCGCTTCAGGCATCAACCCCATCTACTGAACTATGGGTGTGTGCACACACAAAACAAGGGAGTTTTCCCAGTGCAGGGGGTGAGCAGGAGACCCAGCTGGGTGTAAATCCCAAGAGCAGAGCAGTGGTGTGAGGGAAGGGCCATCTGAGCACTGCTGGATCCCCTCTGTAACTGCTGAGTCTCTGCTGAGCTTTCCCAGCCCCGCGCGAGGGCCGGGGTCAGGCTGTGAGGTTGGTGCGTGACAGATCCCCGCTATTCATCCTCCCTCTGCTGCTCATAAAAGGGAGCAGAATTCAAAGGAATGCCAGGTTTTAGTGCAATGAATGAAAGCAAGGCTCCTCTGGGACTTCAGTGAATGGCTTTGGAAGAGTGTTTTTCTTTTTAACTTTTCCTAACTTTTCCTTTTTTCTCCTCTTTGACTTCAGACATTGAAGGTTTCCTCCCGAGGAGTTTCCTGCTTTCTTAGGTGCACTCTCGTTCTTCCTGGACTTTTTTATGTCCTCCTAACTTTCAAGGCAATTATCCACCTAGCCCTTCCCTCTTCCCAGCCTAAACAAACATTGGTAGACCAAGTTTTCAAAGGAATTAACACTTTCCAGGTCAGCGTGAGGTCTCAAGGGAGACGTCCCTGACTGAGAGCTCGTTTTTAGGTGGATTCCTTAAGTCAGCAGGTAACAACCACAAGGAGGAAATACTTTTTTTTTTGCAAGTGTCAAACTGTTTTAACTCTCTTGAAGTCCCAGGTGAGGCCTGCATGGCGTTAAAATGTCTTTGCTATGTAGTCAGACCATACACAGGTGGATTATTCCGTCCATGAGATGATGGTCCAGGTAGGAAGGTTTCAAACTTCTGTTGTTCCACTTGGGAAAACGGTTCTACAGCAACACAGATCTCATGGCTGAGATTTTCCTGATAACTGACTGTGTTTGGACCTGCACAGAGCTGCTTCTCCCATTCTCTGTGTTCACCTAGGTTATGATCTCCCTCTTCACTGCTGTGTTCGTTACCTGTTTAATGTAGGTAAAACTTCATAAATGGTTTCCAAAATGAGAAAACTCTTTGGGGTTTGAAGAAGAAAATTTAAAAAAATATATAAGATGTGATATGTTCTTTAAATTCACCACAGACTCAGAGGGATCCCATGACTCAAAAATGGGTTTGTGGGTAGAACACAGAAGAAGGGAGTCAAGAGATGTGAATCCTTTTCACACCATTCCCTTTCTTGTGAATACAAGTCAGCAAACTTGCCTGTGCTTTATTCTCACATGCAAATGTTTACCTTGTGCATTACTGACAACAGACCCAGGTATGAGGAGAAAAACCCCATCATTTCTGCAAACTTGAGACCAAAGCCTGGTTTTTCCAGCCTTGATGTCAGCGCTTCCACTGCAGTCACCAACCCTTGAAATCAGGGGAGCCTCTGACTTAATGAAGTTTGTAGGTGTGTGAGGGGCTTTTTATTCAATCACTTAACTTTAGTAGGTGTTGGGATGGAGTAGAGGTGAGGAGAAGGTTAGTTTAGGACTGTCCAACTGTTGCCTAATCCAACTTTTTGTCTCTTTTTACTTAATTCCAAAAATAATAAAGGTTCTGCTTACACTGTGCCCAGGTCTCCATGCATGTTTATGACACAGGCCTTTCTGTGTGAGTGTGTTGGTTGCAGCATTAATTCCTGCCCGTGCTGAGCTGCACATCCCTTCAAGCAGAGCTGCTCCTGTCTGATGCTGCTGGGGCATTCAACACTCAGCTCCCTCACTAAAACTGAGCATCATCGCCTGATGCTTTTGTTCAGGTCTTCAGTGTGCTTTGCTGACTTTTTGGGAGTCATTATTCCTGCAACTCTGTTTGGGTTTGGCTCCTCTTTTTCCCTCACATAAATACATTTTATTCTTTTTGCCTTCCTTTCATTTCTCACCTTTCCCTCTTTTAGCTACAGCTATTTGTCTAGGAGTGCTGGGATGCCTCTGATAGGTGCCTTACATTAACCATGACTGCAGCATCCCTCCCTGCAGTGGATCCAAACAAGGCACAGCACCAGGGAATCTCTTCAAGGAGCATCCTCAGTCATTGCAAAAGCCATCCTGGGATTTTTAACCTTCACACCAAATGTCTGTTTCTTATGCACCCACCATACTTCATTACATCTCCCCCAGACATATGAGTCAGCTCTCTGGGGATTTGGAATCATGGATTTAAGGAAATGAGGTAGTCCCTACTTGATAATGAAATTAGACAGCGACTACGGCTCCACATGAGCAACTTGTGGTGCCAACACTGGCTCAATCCACCCCTCTTCCTGTACATGCTGGGCCTTTTATCGCTGCACTCACTCCTTCCTCTGAACTATGGTTCTGGATGCCTGTGAGAAACAACCCAGGCAACTTATCTGAATGAGGAAAAAAAGAAAAAGATTCTGTTTTGGTTTTTTTTTCAGTTGAACCTGTTCCTCAGTCTCTCAATGACAACACACATGTTGGTGATAGCTCAGAGCAGGAGGCGGCTCGGAAAAGGGGAAAGGGTTGCTTATAAAATCCAAAGTGCTGCTGGGTGTGGCAGTGCAGCCTGAACTGGAATCAGTCACAGAAAAGTTAAAACATGGCCCTTTGTGAATACTGAGACTTCTAACATCATGAATGTCAGGTCTGATAAAATTTCCTTTCAGGCAGCAATGAAAACTTCCTGAACTTTATTTTATTCACTCTGTCAAATATAGAGTTTCAATCAACCTGAAATAGAGAGTTCTTTCCAAAGCACAGAACTTTCCTGCAGACAGGAAATTCTCTTGCTAACCAACCAAGTAGAAATAAAGTCAAATGATGAATACAACCTGGCTTTCTTGCTGTTACATTTAAATTTCCACCCAAGACAATAAATAAAATAGGAAGAAATTGTACCTTAACCTTTCCAAACTGCAAAACTCAAACGCAAAAGTAAAGCTTTTGAGCTATAGTGATGTTTCTTCTCTGTGCTGTGCAGGTATGCTGCAGATTTCCCCTTCATTTTGCAATACTCAATTTGTATTGAGGAGGAAAAGGGACTTTGATCTGTGAAGCTGAGTTTTATCCATCGGGTCTGGAGGTGTCCTTTAAAAGGAATTAGTGTTTCCTGAACGCATCTGATACATGCAAAACCCAGAAGCGGCTCGAAACCTCGGACACAGTAGATAATAAAATACACCAGGCAATCAGAAAAGTGTAACTAACCTGAGGAGTGCACAGAGCTCATGAGACTTGTACCCATTCTTACATTCATCCCTTCTCCCCACTTCCAACCACTTGGCACCAGCACACTGAGGACCATTTCCAGTGACAGAGGAAAGAGCTGCCTCCTCCTCAAGTGGCTCTGCTTCAGTGGCACACCGTGCTAAGAGCAAAACAAAGCACAGATAAACATGCACTCCCTGCCTTAAAAGAACCTGGCTGTGAAGAAAGGGAGGTGTCAGCAGTGGTTTCAGCACTCTGAGAGTTCGTGGCTGTGCTGCTATTGAACATCAAACACTCAGCTGATGAGAAAAGCCTCATCTGGCAGAGTTGCACCAGCATCACCCCGAGCCTTGCAAAGCTGGAAAAGTTGTAATAGCTCTTACATTTTTGTCAGGGTGGAGGAAGCCATCCTTTCCTCCTGACTGCACTCCATTGCCCTTGTTTCTGGGGAGCGAGCACCCACTGACTCAAAGTTTTGGTTCAGAGCACAGCGCAGACTAGAAGCAGGGAGTGAAATCCTGGGGATGTGTTTCAGCTGCTTTGGCCTGGCTCTGGTGCCAAGAAAGCCTCCAGCAGGATCAAGGGGTAATCAGCACTGGGTGGGAATGGCATCACCACCAGGAGAGTCTGAGGGAGCTCTGTTCAACAGCTACTGGGCTTGCAGGGTGATAAAAACGTAGGAAAGAGAGATGGGTAATGAGGACTTTGTGGTTTGAATCTGTCTCCTTTCACTGGGGTGATCAAAAGCAGCTCTGGCTAAGTCAAAAGTTTTAATGGTAAGTGGGGATAGTAACAAATCATTAAAAAGCTTTAGGATGCTGTCAGACAACTTGATGTTTAAGCTTTGATAAGAGGCTAGAGCAGCAGTTTAAGTGTAGGGCTTAAGTATTTATACATATTTTATTAGCACTCATTTTATAATTACCAACATGTTATTGTGCCAGATGTATGTTTATAAATACCACCAGACTCACTGCAGCACCAACTTCACTTGTGTGATAAATATTGGCATGTTTGTCTTAGAAAACGATCCCTTTTGCTTTGGAGTCTTTAATTAGTTCCGCTTTCTGTCCTTCCCTGGAATTGATTTTTGCATGTTTACTCTTTGGGAACTGTGTGTACAATCCTTGCATGGCAGCCAGAACTTGGGTGATATGTTGTTCATCTCTGGAGCTTTGTTAAAGTGTTTTGAAAAGTGAAAAACGGAGGTTTCTATAAATCTGCCAGAGAGTTGTAGCCAGTTTTAGTTGTTTTTTGTTGGTTTTTTTTTTTTTTAATTCTTTTTAGAAGTTGAAGAAACTTGGAAATGGGCAGGAAAAGTTTAAAAGTGTTTTCTTTAACAGCTTGAAACATCATATTTCATGTTGCTATTATAAACAGTGAAATGCCCTGTTCCCTTATTTGGTGAAAAAAGCAGACAAGCTATATGCACTGGGTATTCTGCCTTTAGGACCTTTTTTTACCACAATTATTAATTACAGTGCACGCTAATTGGCATCCCAGATTGGTGCTACTGAGCCGAGAAGCCAAATATTAAAAGTTTCTGTTTGAAGGTTCAGTTCATAACCCCTCTGTTTGGATTAAGAGCAGAATGTTTGTGTGAATTTTTCTGTAAAAAACTCGAGCTTCCAATGTTTAATGGAAGTGGTATTATAACACAGGCCATGTCTCCAAAGTCCTCTCAGAGTGAGCAGCAAAACAGTTTTAAATGCAAACATACGTTTCATAAACTTTGGTTTATTTAACTTTTCTTTCTTTTTTTCTTTTTTTAGTGAGGAGACGAATTTTACAGCTGACAGAGTCGAAATTAGGCAGTATTATGTTCAACAAGCATTCCATACTGAGGGGATTTTTTTAAGCTTCACGACAGAGATTTCTGTTCTTCTCAGATTACGCAATATCCAGTGGCTGGAAGTATAGTCTGTGTCAGAATTCTCACATTGCTCTGCATCCCATCTTCCAGGTTGGTTATGTGTTGCAATCTTAGCCTAAGCTCGGCATTTAAAAGCTTTGTGCTGGCCCACAGAGCTCACACATCCATCACCACCTCACTTTATTCGGGAGGAAGGAGCTGATCTCGCACACCACTGCTTGCCCATGAGCTGGGGAGCAAGTCTGCTTCCAAGAGGTGCTAAATTGCCAAAAAGTAGGAATGTCTTTAGATGAGAGCATCCTAAATGTTTTAGATGTAGAAGTGGAACACAGGAAAAAAAAATTGTGGAAGGTTGAGGAGAGATAATTTGCCCGATTAGAGTCTGCTCATCCGAGTTCCATTCCAAGCAGAGAGTGCTGTGCTGAGAGCAGAGGTGCACAAAATAAGTTGGGGGGGGGGGGGTCTGTCTGTGTAAATTCACTGTAAAAGGAGAAAGCTCACAGTGTTCAGACCCCTGCTCAAAGGCACTGGAAATTACTCCCTTTTTTTCCCCCTCATGTATGATGCGGGATCACCCCAAACAGAGACATTCTGGCATGTTCTGACCAAGTGAAAGGCTGCCTCTTCCCTTAAATCTCACAGTTTTGGGTGTTTTTGGGGGGATATGGGATCAAATCTGCCAAGAGATTTTTAATACTAGACATTACGTGGCTCAGTAAATGCCTGACACTGCCAGGCAAGTAATTCAGGATTGTTACCAAAAAAACCCAACAACTTTAAAAATGAAACAGGAATCCTCTTTGAATTTTTGAAAATTCAAAATTGAGCATTGTTTTTCCAAGTTCAACTACAGTAGAAAGGAGAGTTCAACGATTTTAACTTGTTTTAATTGTTCTTTACTACTCACAGGCATGAGAAAACACGCCTGTAACATAAACATTCAGGTTACCTGTCTTTTGGAATACATTTGAAATCTAAACTCTGAGTACCTCACCCACCCTTTGTCACTCTGGAGAGAATTAAACTTCATATTTTAAAAAAGGCCCCTGTTTTTTCTGTCTGTCAGCTTTTCCAGTAGCTGGTACTGAATGCAACTAAAGAGTCTGGTGGGGAGTTTAACACCTGGAATCACCAAATTCTCACCCTTGGGTGAAAAGTGGAAGACTTATGGGTCAAGGGGAGAACAAAACACAGCACAATATTAGGTTGAGCTTCTGTTTGGAATGTCTGGAAAAATGTCAGTGTGTGGAATCACTCCATCCAGGAGAGGCAGATTTTACCCTTTGTTGTTCCTGCCAAATGGGAACAACCAATAAAACGAAAATATTGATCTAAAATCTCTCTGGACACTGCACATAATCAGCAGAATGGTCTATTACACGAGTACACTTCACATTAATAGAGTTCCAGGGATTCATGAGATTAAGAAATATTGCTGGAGACACTGGGCAAACTGGCAAGTCTGTTCCTTCTTGTGAAACTGGGCCATTAGAAATGAATCCAGGCTCATTCTTAAGACTCAGAATGAGATTGCAATGTCTGCAGAGGAAGGGAAAAAAAACCCCTATAACAAGCAGCTCAATGCCACATGAGACATTACAGCCATGGCTGAGATAAATTATGACTGAAATTTAGTGGAGTGAATAAAATCTTCTAGACACAAATCCAGGGTGTCCCAAAACTCACAAAATGCATTCAGAATTATATCCCCAAATTTGGGCTGGCTTTACAAGGTTTATTCAGCACCTGTCTCTAAGTCTTACCATGCCAAATCCAAGCCTCATGGGCTAGGAACATAGGCAGGTTAAGCAGACAGGTCTTTTCTGTGCTTCTCTTAAACTGGGTAATGTATGTCTTGCAAGATGGTCTTAATTATTTTTATGTGCACCAAAACTGTTCCAGAATTAGCAGAGAAAGGAATAACTGAACAGAAAGAAAATGTTATCAAGCGAGTGGAGCTGATGAGGACAGTTCTAAATTAGTTTTGTCAGCAGCATTTCTGGCTTCTGAGAATCTGAAGGGTCTCGTTTCTGAGATGTTGAGCCAGCAGTGGGGGAGTTGCCAAAAATAAAAGACAATTTAAGAATAAATATAAATCCCATCTAGTTTAGAAGAACTCGTCATAGGGTAAGAGTTTCCCACAGGATGGAGCCCAGTCAGGGAAATGGTCCTTCTAAGGACGTTTCCGTTCCGGAGGAATCCCCCTGCAAAACTCCAATGTGTTGTCACAGAGCCACTGTCTCCAGCTGCCAGAAAGAGTCCTATGAGAAAATGACTGCCCTGACATTTCCTCCTGAGGTCTCTTCTTTCCCATTTTCCAACTGGAGAGTCTCTGCCTGGGAGTGTGAGTCAGTGGCAAGAGCGGGATTCATCGTGGGGTAGACTCCGAGGTAGAAATACAGCTTTTCCATGGATTTCTACACCCCATTTGCTACTGCTTTACCAGCTTCAGCAGTGCTTAATGACAGGACTGACACCTGCCATATGCCTGCTCCCTCATCTCCTCGCCAGTGGGAGAAGTGGGAACAGTGGAGTGCTTTTTATAACACCCCCCCACCACCACCACGTGCTTAAAGGCACCCAGAGCTCTGCATGCAAATTAGAGAGAGATCAACATCCCAGACATGCTCCCTGCACTTTGTCTGGAGGGTTGGGACATTTGGGGTGGTCCCCAGCTGCTTGGGAAATCACCAGGAGATGGGGAGATGCACAAGGAGGGGAATTTTACCCCCATTGTAGAGCTCCACCGCACCAGGGGAGGACCCTGCACCACCCTGGCCAAAGATGTTTCTTGTGTTATTAACAGCAGCTGATAATTAGGAGTTGCTCTTGAAAGCCCAGGAGCATTTCTAAAGTCGAGGCAAGCTATAGGCTTGACTGACCAATTGCAAGACTTTTAACCAAGGACATTAAAATGTAAGTTTTTATGACTTCTGTCACGGAAGATGAGCTGTGCTTCGAAAACACCCAGGTTCCAGAAAACAGTGCATATGGAGGCGTTCATGGTATAAATAGGCTGAATTAAAGTAATCAGATTTGTAGGACAGTATTCAGAATGAAACTGTAAGGAACCCGGCCTTTTTTGTATGCAGACTAACCAAGATTCTTATGCTCGCCTCAAAGTGCTGGTCCATGGGAGTTTCCATGTCTTGATTCTCCAAGGAATCCCAGAAGTACAGCAAAAGCTGCAGGAACAAAAAAGACAGAAGGGTAGTAGTACTCAGAGGACCTAATTGCTGTTATTCACGCAGTGTATGACTCACTTTACTATCTCTCTGTGCCTGTATCTTTCTCTATTCTTGGTCTGCTTAGGTTGAACCTTCTCAGCAACACCGGTCATGTTTGGGCATGGTCACTGCCACCTCTCAATAAAACTATTCTGGGTTTTGAACAATGAGTGGGGCACTTGGTGGGTGCTTTGGACCAGGACTCGGGAAAATGGAGTTCACTTCTCAGGTGCAGCACAGAGCTCCTGCATGAACTTAAGCAGGTATTTAGCTGTGCTTCCACTTCCCATGTGCAAAACAAGTAGTTTTGCTTACTTTCTGTGTCTTGCCTAGTTGGATTTGAAATTCTGAGGTGCATGGGCTTTTTACAAATTGTATTTATTTTCGTGCAGCACCTGGCACAGGGGGACCTCAGGCGCAGAGTCTCTGGCATGAGGCTGTGTTACATCTACTGGTTAGGACTGGGTTTTGCCCAGTGTTGAAGATTTGCACATTGATTTGCACCTTTTTTCCCAAGCCTGGAGGACAAGCCAGCTTTGGAATTCAAAACTTAATTCAGGTAGTTTGTGAGGTTCACCAATGCTTCTAAACGCTTTTTTTTTTTTTTTTTTTTTTGGAAAGTCTGCCTCTTTAAACAGTGAGAAATTGGGAAATGGCATAAATGGAATCTTTTTTAGTATTTTGCTATCAGAACTTTACGCAGCTCAGATTTTCACTTTAGATCCATTACAGATAAAATTACCAGTCTGGATTCTGTACTGAAGTTAGAATGTTGGCAGAACTGTTGCCCAGGTGTGGATTCCTGGATTCGGTCCCTGTTCACTCCTAAAGTTGACACCAACATTGTTATACACATACCAGTGGGGGCAGAAGGAGGTTCTGGTATTGAGTCTGTTTTCAAATCACCCCATAAATACAGAAGTTTTTGCCCCACAGTCAATCCTGTTGCTCGAAAGCAGAAACTTGGGATTCAACAAATCTGACGGCAAACTGCTACACAGGAAAATGCAGTTTGAAGCTTAGGTGGTGGCTGTTATTCCCTCTTCTCCTTCTTCTGTGCCTTAAAACTTGCCCTTGTCTTTCCACTGCAAAGAGACCTCCTTTTAAGTGCATTTCCCCAAGGAAATGAGAATGTGTATCTACTTAATTTAAAAAGACTGCACATAACTGTGTTTTGGAAATTTTCTAATCTGGTGATGAGCTGCAGTCCTTCTCACTGTGCTGCAGACACTGTACCAAAACAAACCAGGTTTTTGCTGACACTCTTTGCTCTCCAAGTGGATTCTCATTTTCAGAAAGGATCAACACATCTTCCACTACAAAAAGGTCAGTCAGGTCCTTCTACCCCTCAGCAGATGTCTGAGCTTCGCTTTTTATTTTAACGGGAATTAGTATCACCAGAAACTGGGACACTTGTTTCAGCTCCTTAGAGAAATGGGAGGATTAAGATGAAGATTTCACACATCTTAAACCAAAATAAAGGTGCTGAGCCATCTTGGTAGAAGGAGAATATCAGGTAAACAGGGCTGGAGGCTGGTATTTAGTAGTTGCTGAGAGCAGCTAGATGGTAAACAGCTGAATTCACCTCTACTTGTCAGGAGAGCTGAAGAAAACCCCAAGTGATTCCTCTCTTCTTCATTCCTTGCATAATGAAAAGTAGGCCATTAATTTAAAACTAATGGGTGATTCTGTGTGGGAATTAGCAGTGGTGAAATGCTTGGACTCCCTGAAAATCATAATCAGCATGATGTTATCATTGCTTCACTTCAGTCCTTCAAAATACATTCTCTTCCCAAACTCTTCAAGTTAAATGATTTCATTAAAAACCTTTAGGCTCAGAAAATCATAGTTGTCATTTGTAATATTCTCAGCTAAAATTAGATACATGCTGTGCGAACTATGCTACAATTATGGTGGTGTCATTTGTACTGTTCTAACTGCTTTACAAATGTGAACTGTTTTTCCATCTGAATTATAGTATATATCTATTTTTATGCTTCATTTCTCTGCCTGTGATTTAATATTTTGTTTAAAGACAGCTGTATGTACATTTTATCCAATCCTGCTACCACCCCACTAAAATTTTAGGCAGTTGAATAGAAGAAAAATAGTACACACCCTGTGAGTGCTTCAGGGTCCCATCCTTATTCCTATGCATATTTTAAAATAAATACTTAATACTTAACTTTTTTGTAAACATATCAGTGATATAAATGCCAAATACATCTAGAGTGGTTTTCCTTTGATGGAATAATTAACTTGTCTTTTTTTCATCCTTAACTTTATTTCATTGCTGAAGCAGGTCCTGTGCAGTGGCTTTAAAACCCAAATAACTCTGATTTACCAATCAGTATTAGTCACACATTACCAACATACAGGTAAAATTTTCCACACCTGACATTAAACTGAAAACCATTTAGGACATATATTTGGATACGGGAATTTTTTCCCCAGTTTGCTGCTGTGTAATTAAGAAAAAAATCTTATGAAGATGCATTTTTCGTAGTTTCCTTTGTCAAACAAATGTAATGAGTCCACTATTGAGTGCTATTGCTCAACCTTAAACCCAGTGCTGGATAAAACCAGGTTTAGCACAGGTTCCATTTTGATTTTCTCAGGAAAACACTTCCTTTCACCTTTCAGTTTTTCAATGGTCATCAAAAACCCAAATCAGTAACGAGTCAAACTGAAACAGATTGCGCAAAATCCACTCCATGCTTGTTTGAATAACTTTTCCCTGGAATTCACACTGCAGATCTCCCGAGACCTTCTCGTCATATTGACATTTACTCGCCCTGCTGGGTCAGAAACAGGGCACTGGATGTTCTTGTGCAGCCCAGAGCCTTTGCTTCTGACCACCACCAGGCAATGCAAGCAATTAACAGAAGCTTAAAGGCTCGCTGAGCTCCAAAGAATTGAAGTACATTTGGTTGGATTTTGGTCCTACAGTTTATGTGCTGTACCTTCAATCAAAGACCAGCAGAACTGTTTTCTCTAACAAGAAACTGTAGCCATAACTTGGAGGCCTTAACCTCCATTCAGTCCTTGTTCAAACAAAGACCAAAACAAGGGACAGGAATGAGGGAGGAATTAAAGGACCCCTTAAAAGAACACCTAAATAAACAGCAAAGTCCAAACTCAGCACGGCAAAGCTGTGGCTTACCTAGAGTTAAGCTGGACTTGAGCGACTTCCTGCAGATATTAAAAAAAACCCCAACAAAACCCAAACCATCTTGGCAACTTCAAAGGCAAGTCAAGCATAAATTATGTGTCTTAAAGAGAAAATAACTTCCTCTTTTTATTATAATAAAGTTAAATTCTACCACAGGTTCTTCTAAGGTCTCAGACAGAATGGGGCCAGAAAAGTTTTGCAACCAAATTTCTCCTTTACAGAGATGAACTTCATCAATTTACAGCTCTGTTAAATACATCATACTGGATAGCCATCAGTGGAACAGAGGTGTCAGTTTAGCAGCCATTTCTAAATATAATTTTGGTGACAAAAATGATTTATTTTAAACATTTTAGACTTTTTTTCTCTTTCATAAAGACTTTCTGAGATGGGTCTGCAGTATGATCTCGAGCACTAAATTTAATTAGACACAGGTTTATTCACTGCTGCAATCACTGTAGGAAAAATGGAATTGTTCCTTGCAGGGAAGCTGAGAGCAGAGTAAAGAAATCTGCTCAGAGGCTGAGAGCTTTTTATTTTGATTGCTGCAAAGGAATCTGTTGAGAAAACAGGATATTATTTGCATAATGCATCAAAATGACTGTTAGTTTTCCTTTATGAAGGCACAACAAACTTCCTGACACAGATAATATCCTAGCAACTCCTTGTGGTAACAGAGACACCATTCCAGCAACAGAAATATTTACAGTATGTTTTTATGGCATATTAAGTCTCAGCTATTTAAAAAGCTGGAGGAATTGTTGTGTATTTCTAAAAACGGATGCTTGAGAGTAAGCCTTTAGAGCTATGCATAGTTCAGAACCCAATTGTTTCTTTTTTTGTGAGATGCAGGGTGATTTTGGAGGAATATTTTTGAAAGACATGGTATTCCTGTCATTTTATATTGGGCAGTGTTTTCAACAAATTTTCAGCCAAGTGGTAATTTTTTGTTAGACAATGATTGGAGAATTTGGAGAAGGACTAGCAAAATTCAACTTTTACTAAGTAAATTATGTCATGAATATATATATATAAAAAATCAACAGAAATCTGGGGTAAGGCATCCTTGAAAATCCCTACTTTAAGATCCAAATATTTAACTTTCATTTTATCTAAAACACGATTTATTTAAGAATAGCATAGCATATTAATCCTAGTCTATATACACAATTTATGGCATAGTCTGAATTTACACACAGTTTTAATCTTGAATATTTTTATCCTGTAGGAGATCTGCAAGAATATGAAACTCTTAAACAAAAAATGAAAGAATTTTGATAGTAAAGGGCTAGTTTCTGAACTGGCTTTACACTCTGGGGTTGGTTACTCATATCTGCCCATTCCATTGCAGTCAACAGGACTTCATGGATGAGGAACTTCCTGAGGCCCCTTCCTGGAGGAAGTTTTGGCCACAGAAGGATGATTAGGTAAACGTGGAAGTGTCTCCTGAGCAACATTCTTCCATCTGTATGCCGAAGTGTCTTCGTGGTGCCTTGCCTCAAGAAGTGAATATGTAACCAGTCTAAAGCCGCATTAAGTAGGTGTGAAAACCCAGTCAGAAAGTCAATATCCACTCGTACTTCATAAAAACCTTCTTCTTTGGGTGCAGATCTGGATACTTCATTGTTTTTATGTTTTAAAACTGATCAGAAATATAAAATAGGTGAAGAAGTGCAGCCCTGTTTCCTGTGAATGAGCTCTGCTGTACACATTTCCCTGGCATCCCCGAGACCTGACGATACCTCTTTGGAAGGCACCACATTAATAACCCAGCATGGCAAACACTCGTATATTTATGCTTTTGCAGCTTCCCCATTGAATGAATTTAGTGATTCATTTGCCTGATGACCCAAGTCAGGAAAATGTGTGTTCAAAGTACCCTGTCATCAATCACTTTCTTAACTTTAAACACATGTCAGGTCCCTGTGAAGCTGACCAATCCTTTGGGTCACTCTGAAAACTGACTTTGGAGCCGCTGAAAGAAGTGGGATGTAGTTTTAAAGAGTATTTTAACCTAATCCTCCATTCCTCATGATAAAAA
Organism: Corvus kubaryi; assembly: GCF_017639235.1. Lineage (NCBI taxonomy): Eukaryota > Metazoa > Chordata > Aves > Passeriformes > Corvidae > Corvus > Corvus kubaryi. The sequence continues at coordinate 1,022,987 of NW_024581058.1, forward strand.
AGAATCGAGACTAGGCCGGTCAGCTTATGATTTTTCAGCAAATGGAAAATAGGGCTCAGCACGCTCAGCTATCACCGCAACCAGGAGCTGCAAGAATTCTGAAAAGCCTTCAGTGAACACAGGAATCCATGTGGAGTTTTGCTTCATTTGTTTCATTAACTCTGTCGGGAAATATGATATAGTGCTCAGGAACGTAAACACTCTGACTTATGAGTTTGTTGCCATACAAGTAAAGGGCTTTTTCTCAAAGTCATGGCAGACATGAGTGTACACAAAGATACTCTGCATAGCAGGGAAGGCCACCCACAAAGTTATGTGAATTTAATTTTTCTGATTCACATTCTTCCTCTCCCATAAAAGCCAAGGTGGGCCATGGCTGTTTTCCCATAAAGTGCTGAGAAAGCCCAACCCAAGTCATTTGGGCCTTGAACAGAGAACAAACCCACATACGCCCCCCAGCCCCCCCCCAAAGGATCCTCTTTTTGTACATCCAACAGGGTAGCAAATTCCCCAGAGGAAACACTCAGGCTGAGGGAAGAACTGCAAGGATGTTTTCCTTCTGCATTTTAAAAGTAGTTCCCTGGCTGACATCTGACCTGGTCCCCGATGCCAACCCAAAGCCCAGCCACGGGAGATGGCACTGCTGGAGAAAAGGCATTTTGGCTCTTGGCACCTTTGTTTTACAGCTGCTGAGGAGGCCCCGTGGGTGGTCGGGGCCTTTGGTTTCCCTTCTGCGGCCGACGGGAGACAGAAGGGAGATAAGAGAAAGGGAAAAGGGAGAGAGAGTGTCACAGAATGGACAATCTGAGACGTGTGGAGCCAGCTTCTCTGAGAGCTAAATTAACTTGTCCCTGTTGTGCCAACTTACCATTTTGATGTCTTGTAAAAAGTGCATTTTATGTTGCGAAGAGCAAGGGAGCAAAATTAACCCCCAAACCCAAATTTCTACTGAGTACATGCTTCATCTTCCACTTTAGGACAAACATGAACCGAATCAAGAGCAGCACTGGTGAATTTTCTTAACATGGGTTAAAAACCTGTCCCTGCTCCTTTATTGGTATTTGTTGCTGTGTTTACCTGGAATTTGAGCAGACATTTCTGCGTTGTATGGCCAGCAAGTGGCAGTTCTGGGGTGCATGGAGCCAGTCACCCTGTCTGAGTGGTTTCAAATCCATGCAAAGCTGTTTCTGGCATTCCAAATATGTGTATGCATAGGCATTGTCAGGCAATTTCTTTTTCAAGTTGCTACTGGCTTCTAGAAAAAATCCTGGGAAAAGGCTTGCTGTGATTCTCTGCAAGAATCACTGGTTTAGGAAGATGAAATTGGAAACTGGGGTATTCCTCTCTTGGAAGAAGTTGAAAACTACTTAAGCGCAGCAGATGTGCTTTAATTCTGTCTACGTCTTGCCCTGAAAGCAAAACTTTCTGGGATAGTTTTCCCTGAAAGTTTCAGAGAAAATATCCGTTCCCTTATAACCTTGACAGCATTGGTCCTTGATCTGCATCAGACAACAAATAGACAGAGAAATTTTATAATCTAGTGGAGGCAAAATGAATTCCTCTGTTCCCCACTTTCTTTATTGGAAAAAAAAGAGAGAGCTTTGAGGACAAGCCTGTGCTTCTAAAGGAAGGTGTGAGTTCAACAAGGATATATCCCTGCTCACTGTTTGATGACATTAAGGGTTACCTCTCCAGCGTCCTCTTAGGCTTTTCCCAGGGGCAGCTACGAAGATGAAAGCCCTGGTGCTGTTCTGTCCCTGCCTGTGGGACACCCCCAGAGTCCCCAAAGGAGTCAGCCAAGGTCAGTCCTGTCCGTGTGGGGCTCTGCAGCGTTTCTGAGGGCACCCCACCCTCAGCTTGGGTGACCTGAACTCTGTCATGCACTGATGAGTCCCAAAGCACTCTGGAAGGCAATGCCAGGTAGACGTGCTGCTTTTCCTACTGTGTCTCCTCAGAAACTCCTGTTCTCCAAGCCCTGTGGTCCTCTTATTCTGCACATGATGTTCCAGCAACACGTGGAGATGGCAGAGGGGCAGCAACGTGGAGCAAGCAGAAATCCTTTACACTGTGTTTGCAATAAATCATTTCTGGTCATGCTTAACAGCCACATCTCTGTGGAGTTCACTGACCAGAGGGGCCACATAACAGAGGGGATCCAAAGGCAGCAGCTGTCCCCTTTCCCTGTGGGACAGGGATGACCCCGACTTCGCAGGGCATCTGCTGCTGAGGGAGCAGATCCGCCTGGGATGATGCAGAGGGTGGCCCTGGGAGTCAATCTTGTGGTGTGTAAGTTCAAAGAACCTTATCCAGCAGCAGCCCCGTGGGCCTGCAAGTGCTGGAGGGCTCTGGGCCATGCTGAAGAGCCCAGGAGCTGCCTGAGGCAGGTGCAAAGGGCAGAGTTGGATCTCTCCTGGGTCGGGAGGGAACAGGCAGGGAGCCCAGGAATAGATGTGCTACTGTCCACGGGCCACAAAGCCCTTTCCTATCCAAAAGTTTGCACTGACAGTGTGGGACAGATCCTGGTTGCTCCAGTGGTCACAAGTGATGGATATCCAGAGAAGCTCTCTGAGCAGTGGGAAGCCAGTGGATCCCATACTGTCCTGAGCATCAAACCCTGCCAAAGTCTCAGAAGGAAAAAGAAGGTACTAAAAATCACTCACCCCGTCAAAGGCTGCATCAGATTGTCCCTCAGAGGAGGGATACAGAAGCAAACTGCTAAAGCAAAAATCACCATCTTTGTGCTACCTGATTTTGACAGAAAGTCTCCAGAATGACCGAAAATGCAGCCCTTGGGCTGGTGTTCATTGTTCTGACTTACTGAGGGTGAGGAACTGCTTCAGCTGCTCACACACCTCTGCCTCATGCCCTGTGAGCCACCCCAGCCTAGCTGAGATACCCACGTGCTGGAAGACTTACAGCACACACCTGAGGCTCCAGGCAGAAGCCAGGCAGGATACTTTGGAGCATCTCAGATGGGCTGGGGGGGCACCAAGATCTACCTCTTTGCATTGGCTTTCCCTCAGAACTAAAAATACCAGGCAAAACACAGTGATGGGCACCGTGAGGGAAGCACAGACAGAGAGGGAGATCCCTCTTTTTTCCCAGGCACGCTCATGATCAAGCCCAAACTTCTCCTTCTCATCACTGTGTTAGAGCAACTCTTCATTTACTGCAGCAGGATCTGAATTTTCCCCGTGGAACTTGAAGCTGGCTTCCCATGGGGACCCGTGTGATCTCCAGGAGTTAACATCCTGAGGCCGAGTTAGCTTTAACACCTCCTCATTGAGTGGGTAAATATTTACATCCAATTGTCCAGACTTTAGCATAACAACTTCAATTCCTCCTGGCAAGAAAGCCAGCACAGGTCACTTTGTCAGTGACAAGGCTTCCAGATAGTTCAACAACACTCACTGGCCACTAATTTATATGCATTATAACTCAGGCTTAAGAACCTAAATAGACCAATAGAATAAACTTCACAGACACTAAACACTTATTTGCTGTGACACTATTTACATTTGGGTCTACAGAAAGCAGTAAATCAAAGAGGGACTTTGGAAGAGGAAGAAGAGAGAACAGTCTTCCTTTTCCCAATATTAATATTTAATGTCCTTTCAGACATATGCACTATTTGATGCAATTCCTAGAAAAGGGAATTTTTCGTGACTTGAATGAGCCAAATAATTAATGGCTAAAAATGTTACAACTGCTTTTTCTGGCATAGTCGCAGGGCCTACTGTGAGATTTTAGGGCCTGGTGTGAAAAAAAAACAAAGGAAGATGCATAAAAATGGATTAGAAGTAATTGTTCATGTGGCAGAATTTGCAAATTGAATATTGCAAAATGATTTCCAGGAGTGCTATGAATTCTTCTGTGTGGGAAATAAGTTAAAGAGAATAAAGAATGCAAATAATAGTCATCGAAAAGGGCACTCTTCCCAAAACTATGCTGGAAAAACCATCTGCATAATCAAAAAGTTTGGGGGCTTGAAATAGGTTTTTTTTGGTAAAACTAAAAGTGAGCCTTGAAAACAGTGAAGCTGAACAGGCAAGAAGTACAGCTACAATTCCAGGGGTCATTCGTCTCTGCCACGGGGAAAGAAATAAATCAACTTCTGTTAATGTTCCTGGGTTTTAGTGTCTGGTGCTCAAATTTTGTCACCATCTTTAATTTTCATCATATGATTTTCATCAAACGATTTTAAATGATGTCGTTTATAACCATGTATGGAAAAATCACTTCCCATTCCTTTTTCTGCATGCAGCAATGTTCGTACCAATGTACAAGCTCCTTTTTCTGCTTTGAACCTGGTACTTCTATATTTCCCAAGGTGTTTTATTTCAGGAAAATGATCACGAAGATAGGTTGCATTCTTGATTGCTTTTGTATTTCCTTAGTTGTTGTATCTTTTATTCCTTTTGGCAACAAATCAAAGCCAGGAGAGGCGTCTTTTCATTTGCAAGCAGGGAGTGTTATACACACCTTATCACTTCATTAAATCACTTGTTGTAGTGATTTCTCAGCTTTTCTTGGCTGTTCTTCCAGTCGTTTTTGAGTTTTCCCAAACATCACAGGGTACAATTAGTGCTAATAGTCAGCCATTATCTACATCGTTTTTCAAAAGGGAAGTATTTGATACAATTTACAGTGCAGGCGATCTGTCAGCTAATAGAGCCAGCCGGAAATGTAGACTTTTTTTCTTAGCTCTAAGTGCTGCTATTTTACATCCTGTTTGGTACTGAATAAACGCACTGTTTAAAGCTGGAGTGTATTTTCTTTGCGGGCACACAAGGAGGGAAGGTACAAGCCCAGATGGATTTCTCATGGCAGCAGACTCAGCAAATGTTTGTATTAATCCCTCTGAGGGCATTGAGAGAGACCTCGATGCCTTTCAGGGCAGACGCCGTGGTGCTTCCTCTCCATGCCAGAGGAGTTTTCACTCTCATAAATAAGAGACCTTATCTCCGACACTGAAAATTAAGGATATTTTCAAACCAGCCCTATCAGATGGGATGCAGCAGGAGGCAGCCTCTCAGCTTGCCCCGCGGGTGTCAGGATCTGTGGTGCTCTATCACACAGCCCAAGGCTCCAGCCAGGCGTGGTGCCTCCTTCCAAGTGCTGCTCTTGCTCGCTGCTTCCCATTTTAGGCAGAGCAGCCACGAGAAACTGTCCTGCTCTGGAGCTATTCTTGCAAAGACAATGTCCTGACATTTTTTCAGCTCTGTATTGCTACTGGATTTGTGTGCTTGTGTTTATATACATTTTAGATTCAAAGGGCTCCCCTGTGCTGGAGTACATCCAGGCTCACAGGTGAGATCACATCAGAGAGAGGTCTCCTTGACAGCTTCTTGGGGAAAGGCATTTTCTGCACTTTCTGTACTGAGCCCGGGGCTACGATCTGTCACCAGAGGAATCTTTGATGGGGATGGCCAGATCTTCAAAACATGCAAATCAAAGCAAATATTTTGGAATTATTATGGTGTAAGAACATGTCCTCATCTAATACTCTCTCATCCTGGGAGCTGCAGAGGTAAGAGGTCACTCTTCTGCCCCAGCCCAGAAAAACTGCCTCTGACAGGGGCAAACCTGTAACCAAAATAGAAAAGGCAGTGCTAAGATATTGACAATTCAGTGTGAAAATGGAGAAATATAGGGCTAGTCTTAGTCACAGGGTCCTGATCCCACTCTCAGACACCTTGACATTTTTAGGCTCTCTAAGTGATGTGGAAATCAAGATCAAGTGAAAATTGGTGTTCAGGGTGTCTCCAGTATGAAGAACAAAGCCAGTGGCAGCCCCATTAAGCTGGAAGGAGGAAAGCAGGATCTTCTCAGGGACACGCTGAAGGACTGATTGGAGGTACAGCAGGAGGGATGGAATAAAAAAGAATTTTTCACTGATAAAAGCTAAAGGAGGCCAGGATTTCTAAACCAATACTAATCACCTCTCTGAAGGCTGACAGACTAAGGAAAATAAATAAATGCTGGAAATAATTACTGGCTACAGTAACATCATTACAAATATTGCATATCACTGGAACTGTCTCCTGATCTTTCATCATCCAAGTAACGATTCCCCAGGAAAATAGATCTTACAACTACCAATCTCTTCAGGTGATTGAAGCATTGAGGCTTTCCCTGGGGGCTCTGACAGATACTGTTATGCTCAGGTCAGATATCTGTATTCAAATATCTTTATTCTGCCTGGGAATGTGTGTCCTGGCAGTGTCCTGCAGGCTAAGAGAGACTGCAGGGACAAAGGAACTGCAAACTCTCTGGGAAATGCTGTCCCCCTCAGTTGTACTATCTGATATTGAGCCACGGGTATTTTATTCTCTCCAACCAATAAAACATGGATTTGAAGGCACAGCTTTGCTAAGTCAGGGTCATAAACAGTCCACACAAACTGAGCCTGAGAAGTTTTCCAGGGAACTGAATTCCCACTGAAGGAAGGTTGAAGCTGCCCATTTTCCATGTGAACTGGGTAATCATCTTCTTTCCTCTGCTAGGGAAACTGAAGTCACCAAAGCAACTAAAAATCCTACTCTGCTAACAGATAAACTGGCATTTATATAGATGCAATTGCAATTTACCTCTCAAAACAAGCTCGCTAGCCAATGAAAAGGTGATATTCTAAAGCAATAACACTCTTTAGATTATGAATCATACATTTGTGTTTTCCTCTCTGGTGAAGGCTTTAGTGAAAGAATATGTGCAGAAGAATTAATGCATCTCCTCGAGATGGGAGATGCATGAAAGTGCTGGAGCTGCTTTCACCTGTGTTGGGCTAAATCAGGGGCTGCTGTGTGTATCCAGACTAGATACCTCATGTTAAAATATGATCCCTACAGTGCAAGAGCAAGTGCCTTGATCGCACTATTTTATTTCAGAGTGGTGGTTCTCAGCCCTCCTGTTTGATGGCTTCGTAATAGCCTGGGGTAGACCCCAGTACTGCTCAATTTTTTCTGTGCTAACTCACATTTTTCTTTGCTCAGTTTTTCCTGACCAAACCAGACTGGGATTTAGCATCTTTAGTGTTTCAAATGAGCACCAGCCTGGAATAACTTGAACTGTTATTTTCTAAGACCTTCAGATTTGTCACTGGAAGGCAAAGCAGTGGCATGACCACGTTCCAAACAGCTCTAAGGCTAAAACAAAAGCAATAATACAAATACACATCAAGGACTCCTGTGCTTTTTCACCATTCCTTTCACCATCCCACACACATTTCTTGATGTTCCAGCCCTTCTGAAACCTCCTCCCAACATTTGTGTAAAGCAAGTAATTCCAGTTTCTGCCTCTGTGCCTCAGGTCACTACATGTTTAGGTCTTAGTGCTTTGAATTAATTGCATGTGAACTCATTAATCCAGAGAGCAGTTTTAAAAATGTGTGTTGTTTGATGAGGGGATTGCAGAATCAGACCAAGAGCAGGGCTCTGTGAAAACTGGAATAATTTGGGAGGTGGAAGAAAAGCTCACATGAATTGTGTTGGTCCTTCAGGACTTTTTTGGTGATGGAAATTTGAGGCACCTGGAGTCCACCTGAATCTTGGCCCAAGGAGCACCAAAGGACATTGTCGGGCACACAGATCCGGTGACAGCAAAAACACTGGCTGGGGCTCAAAGGAAACAAGTGTCTCTCTTGTGTCTCAAGACTAGGAATTAATAAAAATATTCCATTAAAAAGGGGCATTTTCAGACACATGCCTCAAATCTCAATATAAAAAATATCTGGTGATGAACAACCACAGAGACAAACATCAGGTATTTGTACCTCTGCTTACACAGTTACTACATTTTCTCTACTTTTCTATAACCTTGCAACTTTCTTTTATGACAATGGAGAAATTAATTTGATCACAACACATGCTTTGACAATGAGCACTTGGTTTCAAATGTCAAGTGCCACAAAAAGAGAGGCTTATTTTAAAAATTTGCTGTCAGTGGAAACGGGTGAAGACCCAGAAGGCCTGGCAGGATATTTATTGGTCTATCAGGCAATCTGAAAGTACATGAATACGAGCAGAATCTCAGATTCTATTGTTGTTTCCAGTAGGACATATAAACCACCATCCACATTTTCCAAAACAAAGAGGGCAATAACCTTCTCCCTGAATTTCCTATCACTGAAATAAGCAGATTTCAGCTGCTCTCAGCTTCACCAGGCTGAACTGAAACAGAGCAGTCCTATCTGTAATTATAAATTCATAAATCACTCATCCAGATTGTGTATTTTTTGTAATTCAAGGTAGGCAGGATGTGTTATGCTAACTTCTAAATCCAATCCATGACCTCCTGTGTTTTGAGAGCAGGGCCAAAGATGGAGCTGGAAAATGAATGTCTTAGTGTTACAAGACATAATGTGCATTTGTGAAACACAGTTTGGAAAGCGTTGCAGAGTGGCAGCCATGCACAGGAAATTTGATATGTAACAGATTTAGAACAGTTATAAGGAACAACTTCCTTTATGATGACGTCTAGGAAGTCATTTATCATCTCACAGAGGAGTCTGGCACCTTAAAGTGTTTATCTAAGGAAAGGAAATGAACCCCTGTCATCTAATAGAAACAGTATTTGATCCATCTCACAAAGATGTACACTGGTCAAAGGAATTTTAAATAATCCTCAGCTCCAGCATTTGGCTATACCTGCTTCTTGTCTCCAGGAAGCTCTCAATCCATTACTTTCCTGCTGTTTTCCTTTCTTTTCAATCCTTTCCTTATTTAGACAATCTCTGGGTTTGAACATTATCCAAGATTTATTCCTTTTCAGATTAAATTAACAAATACATCCAGTTACCTTGAGTTAAATAGCGGGTGTACTTTAAACACACCAAAAATTTTGTTTTCAGGAAGAAAACTAACTTGGATTCACTAAATATTCCTGAGGTTTATTCCACAGACTGCAACACAAAGGCAGTTTCAGGGACCACTGCTTTTAGTTTGTGATCCAAAGTCCATTAAAACCTTTCCACAGTCTTCAACAGGGCTTTGATTAAGGCACGTGGGTGGGACCATCACTGAAAGCTTTGCTGCAAGCAGTGTGTTATAAGGAGAAATTTATTTTAAATGAGCAGAGAATAAAGAGGAAAACCTGGAAGAGAGGCAAAAAGGAGGACAGGATGGGAACAGGTTTGACGGGAAGTATAAAATGGAGTGAAAATAGCAAGAAAGCCCATGAGGAGAATGGAGAGCCAGAATGCACAAAATAGTAGATTTATTGGTCCTTTGAGACAGAGATTTAAAATTGATTTGTGGGCTGAGAAATCCAAGCAGGAATCTGAATAAGACACCAAGAACAGCAAGGAATTACGATGACTCTTCCTGTAGTATTAGGGATGGATGAGAAAATAGGTAGGAAGGAGATCTGGGAAAAAGCAGCTCTGCAGGGCAGGTTTCACCAAAATCCTGGAGCTTCAAGTCTTATTTGCTAAGTTTTGGTCGTGACAGCTTTAACTTGGGAAAGGAGCAGCCCAATGAGATCCCCAGCCTGCTGTCTTGAGTTTCCATGAGGGTAAAAACTAAAAGAAAAGTGTGAAATTTGGTATCTCGGAGAATGTTTGCACTTTTTAAGGGCTTCTTCTGCACCAAACAACCAGATGGAAATGTCAATTTCACAGGACAAGTGTGAGAGGTCATAGGCTCAAAGTGATCAGTACTGAAAGTTGTAATTAATTCCCCAAAAGAATGAAATAGAAACTGAAAAATTGATACTGGTCTGCAGTCCAGGCAAGAAAAGCAGAAGAAATAAGATGGAGACTAAAGGATATGATTGTTTTCCCTGTGAGGGGAAAAAAATATATGTAGTGAAAATAAAAGTTGAGCAAAAGTTATTGTCAAAGAGCAGCTTCTGCTCACAGGGCTGTATGGAAGCAGCTCTTCAGGGCTTATTTAGAGATGATTGCTCTCTAGGGCTTCAGTCACAAAATACTCTTGTGAAGTGACCAATAATAACTGAAACAGGTCGAATTTCTATTTTGGGGACAGTGTTGATTGCCTCAGGTAGTGCAGGTGAGTTCTAGACCCTTCAGTTTTCCCTTTCACTCGGGAGCCACTGCATACAAGAATTTTCCTTGAAAAACAAAAATAAGCAAACAAAAAGAGAAGACAGAAAGTTATTTTTCTGTTCCCTTTTACCTAAATCTCTCTTTTCATGGTGGTTCATCATGACCACCACTGTGTGGTACCTTCGAGCTTCCCACCTTTAGGAGTCTGCAGAGTTCAAAGCTTGTGATGCCTTTACAATCCTGTCAAGTTCAGCAGCTCCCTTCAGCACTGCTCTTGGCTTCCCCACAGGATTTACACCTCCTGGACTCTGTGCCTTCCCCCATGGCACAGAGAGCTGCTGGGACAGACACCCATGCTTTGTTCTTGGTGCTAAATTCATCACGTTCTCACCCGACAGGATCACAGGGTTTATTCTGGCAAATTCCGCTTCGTGTTCCCTGCCTTCTTCCTCTCCTACCTGTCGTGGGGCGTGGCCTTTGCTGTTACCCACCTTCCACCTCCCCCCAGCTTTCAATTAATGAGTTTATGAAGAACGTAATTATCTGCCTGAGCATCTTTCACTCTGTCCGTAACCCATTTGAATCCCTCATTAAAAACATTTTTAGGAACTGCCAAAGGAAAGAGGGGGGGAAAAAAGCTCCTTCCCTGTCCCCAGTCTTGGAAAGAAACTCTTCAGGTGACAGGAGGTTTTAGCTATGGACATTTTTTTATATGCTCCATGCTTAATTTGGAGAGAGTGTCATCTAATTGCAGCACAATGGCAAATCAATTCAATTTCCCCTCTGACACCACTTGCTTTCTTCTCTTACTTTCAGTGGGTTTACACTGAGAGCTCATTTGGCTGTGCTCTCCTACCTGCCTGAACTGTCCTCCCCTGACCTGTGCTTGTCTTTGGAACAGCACATCAGAGGCAGGAGTTGAACAGGTGTTGCTGGACAGGAAAAGGAAAAGTGTCCCGAGTCCAACGAGCCTTTTACGTTTATCTCTTCTCCGTGTTCCTGAAGTGCCAGCAAAACCTTAAATCCACTCTCTCAAGTACAGAACATCTGTCTTCCCCACAAGTTAGCCAAGCTTTTCTTCCTTAACAACCTTACTTGGAAATTGCTCCTATGTTTACTACCTTGGTGAAATCTCAGAGTTTGAATTCCCAGTCTGGCCTTAATTTTCCATCTTCATTCTGTGTGTGCCACTCTCACTGTGGTTTCCTGTTCGGTTTCATGATGATTCATTACACATTTTCACTACTTCTAGAGCTAAAACCCTTTCCTTCAATGAACTAATTTCTCTCCTTCAAATAAATTATCTGATTCTTTCCCCCTTCTCTCTTCACTTTTCTCTTTTTCCCTCAGTAGATCCTGGCTTTGGCTGATTTGTAGCAAGAATTCCTGAGAAAGGCTGATTCCTCTATAGCTGTGTGAAATAGATGCTACGGCCAGGCTGCAGACTGTTGTCCCTTAAGTCTGCATAAACCCTGAATAATACCCCTGAAACCAAAGGAAACAGATTTCAAGTTACCAATCCCACGTTATACCTTTCGAGCAGTGAGTTTCATGTCATTTCAGAAGAAAAGAGGCCAACTTCTCAACTAGTCTTGCTCCTTTTGTAGTATTTTTGTAGGAAAACATGTTCCGCCTGATAAATTGTCTGAGCTAACACGTAAAACCTCTCTCTTTAGCAAAATGCACCTGCGGTATGTCTCATGACCTCTCCTGATAAAGCATTTGATGGCAATTCACTACAAATCCCAGCCACTCTGAGGCCTAAATGTAATTTTTTTGTGCAAAATATTTTCTGTCCAATTCATCTCTGGTATAAATCCATCAGTTTTTGTATCATTTCTATTCTGCAAGTCTGTGACTACAGTAGAAGTGGGGCTCTTGTCTCCTCCAAGGATAGTGTTTATATGATTGTGTCATTCGAATGGAGTCAGTAAATATAATCACTTGCTTCCACTTCAGTGCGTCCGACTTTCGACACATTCATCCAAAAATTTCAAATCTTTTAAAATCTTGTACCATCCATCAACCTTTCAATGCTTCCAATTTTAGCATCTGCCAGCTCTGGATGTTGGCACTCTCCCATCACGATCATTTCTACTCTACTCATCATTCGGCCCTCAAGAGTAAGGGATTAGAGAAAGCCTAAAAATACCATGAAGGATGTCATTAATTTCAGTCACTTCCCTGGAAACGCAGACACTGCACATTCTGTTCAGACCTTTGTCCACCTCAGACTGTTCAGCCTTTCCACAGCTGCCTCCAAGCCATGGTGCTCCTCCTCAGGAGCACAGGGAGCACGGTGAGGCTGTCCCAGAGCCCTTCACACACTTTCCTGCTCTCCAATATCAAAAGCTAAATACTGCTGAGATAATTCTGTCATTGCCTGGTGGTGCCTGAGAAAATTATTTCCCTAATGTTTTGGTTCCTCATCTACTTTCTGCCTACTCCGTGTCTATAAATAGGGTTAGTGTCATTTGAGCAGGGAACTACAGCTTCGTGCTCAAGGTTTATTTCTGCTCCTCTAATCATCCGGTAATGGACTATGTTGTAACATTCCTCTGCATCAAAAGGAGTAGTCAGCATTTATTTTTGCTCCAGAGCCTGAAGGCATCCTAAGAGCTTCAGAAAAGAAGCAGGAAACCCATTGCCAAACACATAACCTGCCATCACCAGATAGAAGGATAGCTAGTGGCCCAGAGTGGGTGAGTGACAGAAAGTGAGGAGAATGATTAAACACAAACAGATAACCAAAACAACAATGGCATCATGGGTTCTCTGAGCGAGGCCATGAGCGGTGTCACCGAAACTGTCTGAATGAGCAGTTCATTCCCTACTGGTTTGTTCGAAGAGGATGCACTTCTGAGTATTTGCCTGTACCATTAAGATTGTTTCTTGTGTGCTAACCAAGAAAGGAAATAACCTCTGAAGAGTTTGGAAAGTGGTAAAGGACAAAGCTCAGTCCAATGTGATTTTTTTCCAAGGGAGAAGGACAAGGCACAAGGGGAAAGTGGAGTTGCTCACAAATGAAGCAGAGAACTGTATCAAGGACACCCACTGGTGCCACTTGCTGAGTACCCTAAGCAAGATCACTGGGATGAGCTTTAACAGTGATTGGGATTTCTTCATGTTTTTCATCCTTATTCACAGAAGTTTACTTGAAAGAATTTTGAACAAAATATTTTTGGTTCCCCACACAGTGTCCTGCTGCAGTGGGATCGTTTGAGGTCAGGACTGTCCCGGTGTAACACCGGGCTGTCTCTGGAGATGATTGGACACCAGGCAAGGCTGCAAAGCCTTGGCAGAAGGGCCAGGGCAGCACTGATGCATTATCTCCAGGAACACAGCTCCCCCATTTCCTCATGCGGAGAAAAGGTTGGGAATAACGACGCAGGCCCTGCTCAGCAGGGCCGTGGCCCTCTCGCAGCCTCTCTAATCTGCAGCGTATTTAAAGATCAGACCACCTTCAAAGCATCACTTGACTTTATCTCTCCTTGTGTCTGTTCACACTGTCCTGGCCAAGCTGTTTTACTGCATTTTATCTGCAGGCTCGCTGTGACTCATGCAGGACGTGGCCACCCTCCCACTGGTGTGGTCTGTCACCGTCCTGCTGCGGCCCCGTTCCTGCTGCCATGACTGGAATTGCTGTGGCATGTGCTGTAGCTCAAGATGAAATACAGCTTCCCACAGCAACCTTCAGTTCTCATCATTTCTTAGGCATGTTTTATTGAGGACCCTTAGGCCTGGCATGAGTCCTCTCCCCACGTCACTCAAGATGAATACCTGTGGTTTCATAAGGGAAAAGGGACAACCCACGCTGCTGTGATGGCCACACCAGTTACAATCAGTCTCCTGCTGTCCAGAGGACCAAACACTGCTGAGTTAATCCTTTGTTGAAGGGTTATGTACCCAGAAAATAGCATGAACTAGCCATACAGGAAAAGAAAACACCTGTAGTACTGAAAACTAGCAGTTTGCTATACTCATAACTCCGAGGTGGGAGAACCTATATATTATCTTACTGATTCTGGAGGGGGAGCAAGTGTGTTATAAGTTTGCACTTCACAAATTTTGTGAAGTCTTCCTGAGGACAAAAAAATGAGACAGACAATCCTCAGACAGACAACCCTTCCAATGAGGATTAATCTAAAATAAGTGGACTAAGAGCTGAGTTTTCTGTGTTCACAAGAGAGAAACATTCCTGTGTTATTCAGTGTTTGTTAGTAAGAAATCAGGCAAACCAAGGCCAGGATCAGTAAACCATGTAAAAGCCTTGCTTAACTCTATCCTTAAGCAGTTAAGCTTTTCAGAACATGCCTTCTTTAGCCCCACACTAAGTCCTGTTGCCCTCAGTTTCACATAAGCACAAGACTTCTGGTGACTCTCTGTGAAAAGTTATGCCAAAATACACAGCCCAGAAAAATTCAGAGGCATCAATAAGCTTCCCCTCTGTATTTCTGCACAGTCATAGATATCTGAATCTGCCTTTCATCAGGTGATGTTTGGACAGTATTTTTCATTACAAATCTCACCCACAACAGCAAATTAAGCTGAAAGGAAAAGAATAAAAATTACTTTTCTATTTTCAGTAAGAATTCCCATGCTGTACTAACATGAGGGCATCTTGCCAAGAAGTGTCAAGCTCCATCTACTGGCATTAAAATGAATTGGTAACTCGGCACGCCGAGTTTTGGGTCTATCTACAAGAAACAAACACGCAATTTCACTGTCTTTGTAGAATCTTAGTCCAGTTCCATTATACTATACGTTAATACATCCTCTTTAAATATCAGCTGTATTTTCAAACTCTTGTGACATGTGCTGGGTTATGTGAGAACAGGAGAAAAGACTTTCACTGCTTGAGGTGCTGGGCTGTGCATAAATAACAATTTCCATACAGCTGAACCAGAGAAGATTGTAGGGCTCTGCTTCATGTGGTGCTCACATCCCAAAGACGGATTTCCACAAGGCTGTGACCTGCCTAGCTCATCCTTAATTCAGCAACTCCTTAGTGGTATCAAGGAGAACAATTTATACCTGTGAATAGTTCCCCAAATGATTACAAAGGGAGGGGAGATATCCCGTCAGCTGCCAAGTGTGAGGGGGCAGGGAACAACAGCAGGTGAGGAAATGTGGGCTGCAAAAAGAGACACATCCTTTCACCAAGAAGACAAATTAAATTTTTTTCTCCTATCAGTTTTTAACTCAAACTCTTAATTTCTGTATACACTCTGCCTTTTCATATACACTCTGCCTGCTCTCAGGAATAAAATTTCAGAGACCGGAAATAAATTCAGTGATTGTTTTGAAGAAGGGTAAACTGCTACTTGTACCTGTTTTCATGTCAGGTGGGGCTTTTGATAACCTAGAGATAAAAATACACCACACTAAAGTCACGCTGAGTTAATGGGCACAATTGCAAGTGCATGTACTCATGATAAAATGAAATCAGTCAGCTCAAACACAGAACAGCAAGGCTTCTGTAATAGGGCATCGTGCAAATTCAAATTGCTTTCAAGATATTGAAGATACAAAAGGCTTGAAGAAGTGCATTTCTTCCTGACTGGTGTACAATAAACATCATAGATTTTTAATCTCTTTGAGCCAAAAAAAAGAAAAATAAGGAGAGAGCGGGAACAGCCTTGACAGGAATCTGGTGTTCAGAAAATTCAACAATCAGAAAAGTCTGTGATTAGTGTTAATAGAACATAACATCCTATCCGTTTCTTGTTTAGTTACTTTTGAGGGAACATTCTTGCCTGAAATTGCATCCTGTTTCCAAAAAAAGCCTCTATGCTGAAGCCTTACATGTACCAAGATTAGGAAAGTAGGTCGAGTGAGTCCTGTTGGTGCGCAGGGTAAGTCAGCTGAGGGGATGTGCAGGTTCCAGCTGCCACTGGGACTCCCCCCTGCTCATCTGGCCGAGATGCTGCCCTGCTCCCTCTCTCTTGGAGCACCTTGCAGAGCTCATCCTGCGCGAAGCTGGAAATCCGAATCCCTTCCCCATTTCCCCGTGGTTTGTGCTGTTGACCATCAGCTCCACGCTCCAACCTTCTCCTCCCTTAGCTTTTCTGACTCTGCCCTCTCCTGGCTAGTTTCCCTCCTTGTTGTTTCCTCCTTCCTGAGGCAAGGATTGAGGGGAACCTCACCAAGATCAGCCCTTGGCCCCTCTGACCCCACTCTGTGTATTTAAATAGGTGCAGCTATTGGAAAAGCATCTGTTTCATCACACCTGACAAGGGCTGGTGACTACATAAATAATGTATCTCCTATTTTTCAACCAGCTTTATTCTCTGGGAAGTCCCATCCCAAGGCATAAGGTCATTGAAAAGATCTTCCCTGGGTTCTTCTCTCAAGCTTAGGAACAACAGCAATGTAATTTTATGACACTATCCATAGGAAAATTAATAAAAGCAACAACTGAAAATACTGTGAAAACATTATCACTTTTTGGGTTTTGTGGTTTGGTTTTTGCTTGGGTTTTTTTGTGGTTTTTTTTGTTGTTGTTGTTGTATTTTTGGTTTCTTGGGTGGTTTTTTTTTGCTGCATCTCTTTTTCTCTTTTGGTTTAGACCCTCATTTCAACTAAAACTCACCAACAATCAAATCTATTTTGCCCAGCTCTGCTCTTGGCAAGTGCTCTCCTGTCACCCTGAATCTATTCCAAAATCCTTGGAAAAGTCTTGACCCTGGACTTGCTCATGTCACTCCCTTCATAGCCTCACTCTTCCTCCTCTTTCAACCTCCTTCAAAACCACTCTTTGACATTCCTCCAGTGCTTCTTACTGAGCCTGACAACTTCTCTCAGACAAGCCATGGAGCTGTGTCTTACAGAGATGTCCTTGACTGTCCCATTCATTTTTTTTTTTCATTTCTATTTTTATGCAACTGTTTGTTACTCTTTGGGGGAGATTTCCACAGAAATCCCCTCCTCCAGAACTACCCTAGGCCATGAAGTGTGTAAGACAAAATGTGATTTAATAGGATGTAGCTTTATATGTCAATTTTATGCTCTAGCCATTTACTTTTTCTCTTGCTCCACTGTTGAGCAACACCTTACCCGCCCTCATCATTGTCATTTATACATCAATACCTGATGTATAAAGGATTTGCCTGTAGCAGCCTCTGACTTCTTTAAGCATCCTGGAAGTTTTTATTCAGCTGTAGATATGGAGGTAATCTCATTCAAGGAAATAGGACTAACCAACTGGGACTCTTGAGTTTAATACTGAGGTCCTTAAATAGTCAAAATGTGAAATAAACTAAATACAAGAAGCATACTTTGGTACTTTCATAACATTGAGACAGTATTCCAGTCATTTTTCTCAGAGTGCTCAGTGGGAAATGCTGGTATCTCAAATCACATAATTTGTCTTCACTAAGAGCAAAATTCTCCTTTAGTATTTCCTGGAGCAGCCTAAGGCACTGATAACTCTGGAAAGAAGAGAGCTCATGAGTCAAATATGGGGAGCAACAGTGCTCCAGTATCCAAACAACTCTATGCTCCTTATTTTGCCTTGCCAACTTGTCATGAGCAGACATTTTTCTTCAGAGAAATCTGTGTGAGATAGAGGCAGAAATATTTGGGGAATCTGGGCCTGAATTCATCTGATAAGAAAGCAGAGGGCTGGGTGGCAAATTCTTATTATTTCTGAAGTGGGAGATGGCACAGAACTGGGGAAAAGCCCCTCTTCTCCTGCCCCTCTAAACACAGAATTGCAATGTTTTGTCTTCAGAGTCCCAAAGGGGATCTCTAACCTGGGCATGGGCTTCAAGAATATTTTAATGTACCCTGGCAGCTCATTAAAATAAATGCAGGGTGATGAGAGAAAAAGATAAAGAAATAGTCAAGGATCTTTATTCTTCTCACTCTGGTTATTCCTGTTGTCCTTCTGTCCCTTGAAAAAACCAGGCTTTTAACAGCACTACCTAATAGAGTAGGATATAGCAGAGTGTACCACAGACAGGAGTTCATTCTACCCTACATTTTGCTGTTCTAGTTGGTGCCGCATGTTTTAAATCTACAAACTGTTCTGCTGGGTATATTTAAATGCTGGGTGTATTTAAAGGTTATTTTATAGATAACCTTTCCTCTGCAATTATTCCAGCAGTTTTCTCTTTTGCCCTGGCATCCATCCCCTCCTGAGCATTGCCACAAAGCTCCCTCCTATTTTCCTACCGCTCTGACCATGGCCCTCCTCTCTTTGAACAATGCCACATCTCTGCTGTATCCAGCAAAGAAGACTTGTTGTCTTCACCTTGAAATCCTCTCAGAAGTGCACCTTGCTTATCCCTGCTCTCTGCTGAAATACCAGTGGGCAAAGGCAACATCGTGGACGTTTGGAGACTGAAAAATTCTTTTTCCTGTGAACTGGGATGGAGAAGAATCTGTCCATGGATTTTCTCTCTTCATCTTCTTCACTCTTCCTGACCAAACTTTCCCTGGGAAGTTTCACTAGATTTTCTTTTTTTTTTTTTTTTAATCTGATGCGAAATGTTTGACTCCAGTTAAGAAAACATACTTTGATGGAAATGCATTTGGCTGAAACTGCTCCAAAGCATCAGCTCTAATCACCTCTGACTTTCAACCAACCCCTGATAGCAGCCTCCCACTGCACACTTGGTACTTTTTCAAACTTTAGAGTGCCCTGCTTCCTCCCATACTGTCCTTTAAACCCTCACAAAGTTACGCCATCCTTCTTCTAATCTGTCCCTCGAGGGAAGCTTGGGGGGGGAAAAAAAAGGGATTCTGCCGTACAAAGGAATTAAAAATCCTGAAGAAAAGAAATTAATGCAGCAAAACAAGCAAACAAACAAGCACCTTGCAAGTTAACTTTTTAGAAGATACCTTTGAGTGAAGCAGGAACTTTTGGTTCAGCAGAAACTTTCTCTGAGAGACATTTCTCAGGACAGAGATGAAAAAAAGACAGGATCAGAATAGTGCAGGTATGTTTATATTCAAAGCATTGAATTTCAGTTCCCCACTTGGCCTAATTAGGAGAAGCAAATGCACTGGATGCTGGGCATATTTTGATTTTGGGTTTCTTTCTTTGATTCTGGTTAAAAATAATCATCTGTGGTTTCATTTTAGGGCAAACCCAAACCTTACCACGAATCTGCAAAGTATTTCGAACAACGGGAAAAAGTATTGTGTTTCTACACCTTCAATTTTAATTTTTTAAACATGGTTTTGTGAGGTACATTCCTCTGAATTGGTTCCAGGCCCCAAACACCAACATGCTGGAATAGAGAATATAATGAGCAGCAAGAATGTTTCAATATTGCTCACACATATAAAAACTCGTGTCACACCTGTAACCTGTCCTCTGTGTACTCCCAAAAGTTACACTTGTACTGCTAAAAAAAAATTTTAAAAATTGGGATATGTGACCACCCAACAGGGAAATCAGTCTCCTCTGACTGTAAGAAGCTCCACTGTTTGTAATAAATATTTTTTCTTATTCAAAAGCTTTTCAATTAATCAATCCATTTTCGCTTCCAAGTATATTATGACTAGCTGGGAAATGCTAACAAGAAGCAAACGTTTCCATTCCAAACCATTATTTCAAAGTGAAACACTTTTTTTGTGTCCTCTTCACTTTCTTTTTGTCAATTTAGGAAATGAAAGCTTATGCCAAAATGTTGGTTTGAAACAAGAGGTAACTGTTCAAGGAGATTGTTTCCACATCTCAGACAAGAAAACTCTCAGTTCTAGCTAAAGATTAGGTCTTTATGTAGGACTGAAAGAGGTTGACTTTAAAACGACATTATTCCAAATAGTATTTGAAATAACTTCATTGTTGGTACCCAGGCTCTTCCTGCTGTCAGCAGATGGCAGCCTCGACATATTTCAGCGAAATGCAGGTTTCTCAGGTGAAGTTGAAGTTGGCTTTAGCCAGCATTTTCCTTTTGAGGTGATTCCTTTTTTCTCTGCACTCTGTCCCGGCTTTCTCTCCATCTCAGTGGTCTGCTGTCATTTCTAGCTGAAGCCAGTCAGCCCCGAGTCAATTCAATGCTTTAAAATCGACACCTCCGCTTCTTAAATTGCAATGGAGTGTGGGGCTAGAGAAAGCTTTCCTAGGCAAACATACAGGACTTAAGGCCAGCAGCAGTACCCCCAAATCCCCTTACCTGATTCAGGGACTTTGGTTTTTATTTACACTGCAAGGTGACTCAAGTATCATAAACGAATAATACTCAGCTGTACAAGGACTGCAAGACTGAATTCCTGGCTGTGCCCTCCTGCCCCAGTTTTACATGAAAATGCAAATACCTTCAAACCAAAATAAGCATTTCCATAATGGTTTTTATTTCTCCAAAGAGCTATCCACTATCCTTCTCATAGCTGGTGAAAAAAATTGAAAAATTATTTGCTTAGAACTCCAGTAATTTAATCTGTGGGTTAAACTTTTTGGAGATCTTAAGCCTGGTCTATAAACAAAGCAAAGGAAACATCAGGTGTAGCGTTCTCTGCTGCTGTTGCACGTCACTTCTGAAAAGAGGAGGAGGATAAGTTTGAGATGAAATTAGGGACTCAGATGCCTGTGAGCTTTCTGGAAGTAGCAAGAATCTAAATCCAAATTTTGGAGCTAGTTTCATAACACTGGGTCAAACCCTCTTGTCAGGAATATACTTAAATCTTTGGGGTTTTTGGCACTAGAACTTCAGTCTGAGTTTGGTGCTTCAGCCCTCCATCATTTACTGCTATCAGATACTAACAGGAGGAGATCTCCCTCACCCCAAGCTCCCTATGCCTTGGATGAGAAGGCAGAAGCTCACAGTAAATGGCACTTGCACAAGAGTCTGAGGTGAGAAATAACAGTAAACCCTCAGTCCGTGAAGAACCAGAGTATGTCTGCAGGATCTCCTGTTTAAAACTTCTCATCCCCTACATAGCCAAGGGCATTACTTTTTTCAATTCCTGCAATTTCTGCCCAAATCAATTTCAAATTGAGCTCATTTTTACTTTAGAGATACCAAATCAACACTTGCAGACCTTGGATCCTACTTCTGGAGAGTGCATCAGAAAGAAAATTATTCCTTGATACTTGGGGGTGATGCATTTGGGATAGATAATTGTAAGATCTGAAATGTGTAATGAGCTCCAGATACTCATGCAGGTGGTTCTCCAGGAATATTGTCTCGATTTTCTTTTTCATTTCCTTCTCTTTTAACCAGATGTTCCTATAATAAAACCAGCCTAAGGCTTGATTCAGCACGTAATGACTCACACTGAAGCTCAGGGAGAGCCTGAGGCTAAATATGCTGGGATAGGAGTAACACACAGGTATTTTCCCCCTGCTGTTTTTACTGCCACATCCCTTGGCTCATTTGAAAAGTGAGCACAGGACTTGTGAAGCCAACACAGTCTTCTGCCAAGGAAGGAGCAGTCCTTGCCTCCACCCTGCAGATCCCTGCAAGCCTGAGGTCAGATCCCACCCACGGCACAGCCCCTCACTGCAGGATGAAAAGGTCTAGCAACAAAAGTCTAGTTGATACACTAAAAATCTGTGACTGGAGGTGAAGATATTGGTGGTTTTCAGTGAGCTTTTATTGCTCAGGACTTTATGTTCTTAAATCATTATGCCGTTGTTGATACTGCACCGTGGTCATTCCCTGTTGAGCTGTGCGTGGCTGAGGTCAACCCATAGCATTTATAAACACACTTTGTTTAGTCTCAGGATTTATCCCACCATAAAAGGGAGCAATAAATAAATAAATAAATAAATGAACTGGCCACACAAAGGACAGGCTTCCAAAATCAGCATGCGGGAGGTTTTACTTTGAACCCCACGGCCTCAGAGGCTCACAAGGACTATTAAAGCTTGAACTAGAAGAAGCACATGTGTGCTTGTATGCTGAGGACAGCAGAGCCTGCCTGCTTGAGCCTGGGATTAAGTGTGTGAACTGATGCTGACACTCTGTCATCAGTACCCAGAGCTCCTCCAACTGGGGCTGCCACACATGGCACTCGTGGGTTCATGCCACCCTCCTAAAGATAGCAAAGCGCGGCCAGGGAGCCTTTGCTCCGGTTTCAGGCTCATTAGATGAGTGATGACAGCTTATAGTAGTGGTCCCCTGTGGCCAGACAACAAGCAAGACCCCCCACTGCTGCTGCCCACCCCGGTGGCAGCTGAATTTTGCCAGCTGTCATGGCAACCAGTGGGACACCGGCGCAGATCTCCCCTTGTCTGGCTAAATAGACTCTGTGCTTTTGGTGCAAGCTCCCCTGGAGCCTCTCACTCCTCAGAAATGTGCCCCCCAAACCCAGAATTCTGGTAAAAAGTGTTTTCCCTGTTTCTGTTTGCATCTCGTTTTACCAGAGATAACCTGGAGAAGACATAAACCCCCTCATTCTCTCTCCCTTGTTTTGAATCATTTTAGTGTTGAGCATTCACATCTGTGAGACGACTTCTCATCCAAGAGGGAGTGTTTCCTTATTAAAAGTTTAATGCTGGTGTCTTTTAAGTATCAAAACCATTATATGGTTACCTCAGCCTAATCTGAAATATGATCTTCATGTGTTCATTTAGTGCCATTGGCTATAATCTTATCCAGGCTCAAAAACAAGTTAAACTCACAGCACTTCCAGTTTTATGGTCCTTCCCTGCACTCACTATTTTCTGAGTTGCTGGATCATACCTACTTTCATGGGTCTATGAAAGGACTATTTTTCTAATTTGTGTGAGCAATTAGAACTAGAAAAGCTTCTTGAATGATCTCCAGTGCGCAAAAACTTCTTGGAATACGTGGGAAAGGTTTTGTTTCTGTTCTGTAAATGTGTTGATGTATTGCTCTATTTCCTAGTAAAACTTCACACACGGTTTGATGCAGATGAAGGCGAGGCAGAGAGCCGGGCATGGGGCGTAGTTTGAGAACACGATGAGGCCTTTGTGGTTCTCTAAGTCGTATCTCAAAATAAATTGGTAACAATGATGCCTTGAGATGTTGCAACTGCTTTGTTACTACCATCACTTGCTCTCAGCTCTCAGAGAGACAAGGATCTTCTTCTTCTTTCTAGAGATATTTTGATGCATGAAACATCAAGAGTCACTGAACAAAGAGCTGATCTAAATCCAAACAGAAAAGAGTCTTTTTATGGAAAACTCCATCACCACTCTGTGCAGTGGGCAGAGATCTGTCCTTTAAATGGCTCTGAGTTAATACAATCTTAGTGATTACTGATTTTGTCCTAATTACAGAAGTAATTCCATGTTTCAATGGAAAGCTATTCAGCGACGACGTTAAGCCTTGATTTCATTTTCATGACTTCCTCAGGCATGCTGCCTTCCTGTAAAGACCTGCTGTCCTGGTTGTCTTTGTTTAGTGTGAACACCAAAACATGCAACATTACCACACAATGCATCCTCTGTATTTGTAACAGACACTGCAGAACTTATTCTAACTCTAGAGGAGTCAAAAGCAACTCCTCTACTTTAAATGCTGGGATTTGCTTGTAGTTGTTTGCTTCAGATCTGAAAGGTTTAGGCTAAAGTATTCTTCCTCCTTTTTTTATTTTGTTACACAACTCAATCTCCGCTACCTTTAATTCATTCGGTATGCAAAAATGTTCTCCTCTCTAAAACCAGCTCAGCAGCACTCACTGAGGCCTCCCTGAAATGCACCACTGTTCACAGACTGGTGCAAATTCCTCACACATTTTTATGGTGCTTCCCACTACAGTAGCCAAGTGCAACACAAACAGGAATATTCGTGTATTCACAACTTCTTTGCAAGGTGACGAGTGATGTTACCCTGTCATTTTACATCATCATGTTCCAGAGAGCTGCACTTAGAGCAGTGTAAGTCCCAAAACTCACACTGAGCTGCAGGGCCTGCGACCTACAGGTCATGTAGCTGCCAGTATGAGAATTTCTGGCCCCACTTGTCAGACTGGGAAGGGAGGATCTAGAGCCAAAGTCCAGTACCCAAGTCACAAGATCATTCTTCTCTACGTGGATAAAAGCTGGTGTTAATATAGGTCACCTGTGGAGTAATCAGTAAAATGATGGTCTGCAGTCAGGAGCACGACAGAGTTATTCAGAAACACCAATGAAACGATCTGTGGTAATTCTGAGCTGTTTATTACCTTCATTCACTAAAAATATTGTTTTAGCAGAAAAAGAAGAAGGACAGGAACAAGTGCTGTGCCTGACATTGTTACTCATTTCCCTGGATTCCCCTGGTGCCCTGAATTAAACCCCCAAAACTAACAAGAAACTATTTCCCAGAAAACAGTCTCAGCCTGGTGTGTTTTTTCAGAGCTATTTTCACTGGTGTTTATTTCATGTGAGCTGATGAAAGTCCCAAGGGTTTACCTCTGACAAAAAGAGTGGGACAAGCTCACGAGTGCCCAGCAGCTCAACCCAGCTGTGGTGAGGCTGCCAAAGGAGATAATTCTGCCAAGCCAAACGGCTTCCAGACTGCACTGGTGTGTCAAAATGACATTCGTGTATTTTGACATAAGTGCTGTCTTTTATCAGGGATAAGCTTCAAAGCCACGGAGATGGAGAGATGGGAAACTGGAGGTTGACAGGAAAAATAGAAGCTGACAGAAAAACATAAAGAGAATTTGTTAAAATAAACCAAACACTCTGAGAGCCAGTGATACCCTCAAGCATCAAATTCAGAGCAAAGGGTGTTTTATTGCTGTGAGACCATGATAGTTCTGGCATGGTAAATAAATTTTCTCTGCAAAATGCAATGGAATTTGAAAAGCCTTGTGTTTGCTCTAAAGTCTGGAGCTGCTTGCTGATGAGAGAAGCTTTAGTCAACAGAGAATGGAGGTAGTTAAAATAGACTGACATGCCTGTTCATATCTATTTGGATTTAAATTCTGGATGACTCAGGTCCTTACCTAAATAAAATTTGGCAAGGAACTTTACAAAGCACTGGAAAGCACTTCAACCCCACAGCTTGCTGAATGGATACCTTCAGAGGGGAAATTATCTGCCAAGGTTTACCTTCACAGCAGGCCACTAATAATACCAAGACCTGAATGAGGCATCCCTGGAGCTGAATCCCACAGCTCAGTTCAGAAGTGCTGTGGATTGCTGACATTGTGGGTGAACTCACCCTGGGTCAGACACTTCCCCTGAACAATCTCTCCCTGATGGATTTCGGGGTGCTTGGGAAGCTGGCTTTGTCATGGGGAGGTGCAGAGAGAGGAAGGTACAGCTTGGTTTGCAGCACTTATCCCCGAGGTTTCTTGCCTCTTCGATTAGCAAGGCAGAATTTCCGTCCAATTCCGTGGGCCAAAGCCTTGCAGGATGGGGCTAAAGGTTTCTAACTTCACATCAACAAAATATCCTGCCTGAGTGATTGTTATGTCCAGCAAGGTAGGTCATTTCCCTCTTGAGCATTTTCCTCCTCTTATCTCTGGTGGCTCCCCAAAGCACATAGGTTTCACTGGAGCTCAAACTAAAACAACATCCAGCATCTGGTGAATCAGGTCATCTCTGATCTTTTGGTCAGTCCCCTCTGACAGCCACACAGTCAATAAAAGTGCTCAGAGGTTCCAGTAAGCTGAATCCCTCTCTCTGTTCCTTTCCCAGGCTTGAAGCCTGCAGAAGACAGAACGACAATTTTCAGATTCTTGCCCAAGTTTCAGCAATCAAAGAAGAATCTGCCAATTAAAGGAGCCACGGCTTCCCCTGACAGCTGTCTATTAGCATGACTGATGTCTGCTGGAGTCCAGAAGCTTCTGCAGGGGCACACATGAAGATCAAAGACTTCTATCTAAGTCCCTTACATCAAAATATTTACTTGCTGTCATCTGGAGAGATAAAGAGAAGTCATGGCCTCAACATCTGACAACTCTCCTGTGATGCTACGAATGTGCCCCATTTGCCACTAATGTCACCGGTGATATAAATAGGATATTGCAATGCCTACAGAAGGGTGGTTTCCAGACAGAGATAGCCAGATCAAATTCGACCTGGATAAGGCAAAAGGAAAACAGGAGGGAAAGAGGGATCACCAGGAAAACGGCCCTTGTGGAAGCAGATGTACAGAGAGAACAAGCCCTTTGGCTCAAAAGACTTTTTTAAAATTCAGTAAAGGGCCTCTGATCCTTTAGCCCAGATCTGTGTGCTTCAATTTGATTCTCAGCTTGTTCTTATTCCTAAGTGCCATGCAGTTCACCATGATTTAGTCACTCCAGCTGCACAAGGCTGAAGAAAACATTCCATTACCTTGATTAGCAATATATTTATAAAACTGCAATATCATATCTGAACAAAGCCAGGAAACACTGAGGGAACAGAGAAGCTCCACAGCACAACATTTGGAGACAAATAACATCAGAAATAAAGAATAATAAGGTATATAATTTATTAAAATATTACAAATATTACTACACTAAAATATTACAAATATCACTACACTAAAATATTACAAATATCAGAACTCAAGTAAAATCTGTATTTTAGAGACCTGCTTGTTTTTTCCCTTCTCAAGATATTTTAAGGCTTCTCATAAAGAAGACTTTTACTGTATAGGACAAGGACCAGCACATCAGTGACAGCAGGAGCTAAGGGACAATTCTGAAGCAGTATTTGTTTACAGTTCTATATGCTGCTGCAAATATTTCCTGGCAAGTTCTGGTATTTTAAAAAATTGCACCAGGTCCATGAAAGCACTGAGATGTTTCACTCCCATTAAAATCCCTGAAGATTTTAATGCAGCAGGAGTTCAGCACTTGCTCCTAATCAAAGCATCAGAGCAGCAGAGGCTGGTGATAAACAGTGAGCCCCGCTGCCACAACACCCAGATGCATCTGAGAAAGGGTGACAAATTTTAAGTCCAGTAGATTTGCAAATCCCTAGTTTTTATGCCTCCAACAGCAGTGCCAGCTTTGTCTAAATGCCATTTTGTTAATTACTTTTCTAGGCCCGTTAATTACTCTTCAGGTCCAGTACATGGCCTGGCAGTCATTGAACACGAACTGGAGACCACAAGTCAAGACCCTTAAAATGCACTGCTGCCTGCAGTGTTGTGATTTCATGTGTAAAACCAGGCCTTATGAACTGAATAAGACTTTCACACACCTCCTCAGCGAAGCAGCCCAGGGTTAACCCTGTGATCTGGACACTTGCAATGTTTACTGACTCCTAACAGAGATTTTGCTCTGGTCTTTCCCCATGCCAGGAAAAGCGGTGATTTTTCAGGACATTCATTTGAAGGCGTGTTGAATTCATATTCCCACAGTTAATTCACAGGTTGCAGAGGTAACTTTTGCAGCTGCTTGTGGAAATGGAAGTCAGCCTGTCTGTTTCTCCCAGCACGTTTCGCAGTGCTTGGATTTCTGGACCTTTTCCAAAGTGTGGCATTGTTCACGTCCTTTGTCGTGCCATTAATGTCCCTACTGTTACGGTTTTGTCTGTTGGGTCAACGAGATTAGATTTCATTAGCACAGCAAACTGAAAAAAAAATACAAGTTATTAGATAATCATTAAAGCACATCTGTTGCCTTTTTCAGAGTGCCAAAGTCTGAATTCCATTGAACTACTGACATGGCACTTGACCAGCGCTTAGTTCAGCTATGGGCAATGAGCTGCGAAAGGATTAAAATATTAGCAGCCAGTGGATTCAGCCTAATCCCTGGCAGTTTTGTTTGGATTGCACAGAAAGGTGCCCAGAGCAAGAGAGAATGAAACAATTGCAGTAAGAAAATGCCAACATTTTTGAGGCTGTTCCACCAATTGTGCTGTGCTGGTGCTCCACTTTGGTGTCACGCCAAGGCATCAGTTCCTCAGTTCCACACTTTCATCTGCTGGGTCAAAACCTCCTGAGACCTTCCCAGCCTGAAAGTCTGGCTGCTGGAGAATGGAAACAGGTTTTCCCTCCATCATCCAGACACCCAGAGTGACAGCAATCTGGACTGTGACCAAACACCATGTCTCAGCCACCAGCTCCTTTTCTCTTTCAGAAAAAGTCTTCTGAAATATTTCATGGCAAATATTTTGAGTCATAGGCGCTTTTTATGTATAAAGTTTATTTATTTTTTAAAGAAAACTTGTATATGTTACGTACTTGCAAAGTACTGGAAATCACGTTTTTACTGACAAAAACTAGGTTTTCCAAAGAAGTCCTCATGGAAGGGGGCACCCAGTTCCCAGAAGGTGTCACTTGTGATGTAAAGTTAAAGTGTTATCATATAAGCACTGTAGATGTGTAATAATGTGCCTGTCTAGGATTAATTCTACAGAATGATACAAGAATTTACAGAGGAAGAAAAGGAAAAAAAAAGCTTTAATCATAAAAGAATATCGCATGTTAGACCACACACATTTAGGAAGATTTACTTTCCTTAAGGAATGGCCTGGAGTATTGAAATCACTGTTGCTTTGGTGTGGCTGTCAGCAGGAAATTTAAGAGTTGAGGTCTTTTGGGATTTAGTATGAATGAAAATATTGCATGATTTAGCACAGGATTCCTAATTTTTTGGAGATCAAGCAAGTCTAGATACACACAGGGTGAAAAGAGAATTCTTGGACAGTTTTCTGCCATCTCTGACTACAGCAAAAATCCACAGTCCACCTCTGACCTATGTAGAAATTCACAGGTGCTAAAGACACAATCTGAAGATGCTCTGGGTTTTCCTGGTTTGGGTTTTTTTTTTTTTTTTTTTTTTTTTGCCTAAGAAACACTTGTAAAAAACAAACTACACTGGTGTTCTCTAGGAGCTTTGCTACCTGGATTGGTTAAAATGCTCCTCTGTGGAGTCTGGAATTTTTTACTAGCTATTAATTGCTACATTTCAAGCAAATTTGGATGAATGGAAATTCTACTGATGCTGATTTTGCAAAGTGTAAGACACACGCCAAAGGGAGAGAGGGGTTAAGAGGCACCTCAGGTTTAGCCAGAAATGTGGATGGACATTTCTAAATGATGAGGTTTTTATGTTTAATCAAATCATTGCCTCAGATGTCCTTCTCTCCACGACTATTGCCAGGCTACTGCTACCCTCCCATGCAGCTGTTACTCTCCTTGCACTCATTAATCCCAATAAATGGTTGCTCACACAGTTCCTCTGCATTGTACTCCCGGAATACGCCCTCCCACGTATTACTCACCTGGGATATCAGTAATAAACAAGAAAATGATGATAAGCCATCAAATCTGTAACAGGTGGTGAAAGGCAGAGAGGAGATAAACCCTACAATTAGAAGTTTATCATTGATGATTATTTCATCAATTGTCTTGTTTTTAACAATTCTATTTCTTTCTATGACTGACTTATCTGTTGGAATTCCCCTTTTAATGAGCAGGAAGTCAGCAGTATGACTTTGCTGCTTCTGAACAGGCTAAAAAGGGCATGCCTAGGAAAACACGGTGCCTGGGTAATGTTCCAGAAGAAAGCAATTAAGGAATAAAACCCATGCAACTCTGCATTCCTTGCCTACATAGAAGGTCATGTTTTTTGATTGCTTTTCCTGGGGTAGGTTCTACCTTGATTCCAGTCTTGCAACATTCAGGAGTAAGAAATGTGCCTGGGATATATCCTGCTGCTTGTCTGTGGTTACGCTTGTGCAGCAGCAGTACCTAAAAGCTCACAAAATAATCATTGCTTAAACTTGATTGATGAAATATTTCCACTAATTGGTGGATTAATTGATGGACTTGGCAGTCCATGAATGAGGCTCATCCACGAGGCCCATGCCCCTCCTGTGTCATGACTTGGAAGGCATTTTATGTACCTGAGGAGTCTGCATTGTTGATCTCAGCTTGCCAACAGCAGCTGCAAATTTATCCGGGGAGAACCTGCCTCCTCAGGCTTCCAGAACAGAATGAAAGTCAAGAAATTGTAGATAATTGGCCGTCAGGGTGGTTTGGGTTTTCTTTTTGTTTCTTAGTTTGGTTTGTTTTACCTTTTTAAAACCCAGAGCATTTCTCAGCCCTTTGGAAGGAAGAAGGAGGACAAACATCCTGGACACAAGAAGCCTAGCTTCAGCTTATTTTTGTGCCCCTAGGAGGGGTCAGCCTGCATGTGTGGCTTTCATCCAAGGTACTCCAGCTGCCAGGCCAAAGGGTAAAGCTGTGCCACCATTCAGGAAAGAATTCAAAATTCTCAGGGTGAAAATTGCTCTCTTCTGCTGCCAAATGATGGTTCAGAAACTCATTGAGGGTGTGGAAAATTTGGATTCTGGTGTCCCCTCCACCAGTGGACAGGGTGTTTTCATAGAATCATAGAATGGTTTGGGTTGGAAGGGGTTGCATTTGACAAGGTTAATGCAAAACAGGCAAAGGAAGGGACAGTCTTCAGGGCTCTCCTTTTCTGTCTACTCACTGGAGAAAGCAACCACACAAAAGCAGAGTCCTTGGCTTGGCAGTTCCTGAGGGTTTTTTTTCTGAAGAACAGAACAATGTTAGTGGAAAACAGCATACAGAGCAAGCCACAGGGCTTGGAGCATCCCTCAGACAGGGAAAACTCTAATCCAGGTCTTCTGCCGGCTTAGGTGTTGTGCTAACCCTTCATTTCTGCATGAAAATGTCCCAGCTGGCACAGTGAGAATGGTCCTTCCACAGGCTCTGTCACTGGCCCTCAGCCTCTTCGCACGTGTTGAACAGAGCAGTGAGAGGCAAATCTTCTGAGAGGGCACTGACCACCTCCCCTGTGCTTGTTACAGCTATAAAATGGGATTGGGGCCAAAGTGTGATGTGATCTGGCAACTGCAGCCAGCAGGACAGTGCCCTGTGGAGCACTGGGTTCCAAAAGCAGGTTAGAGAAGCCATAAATCTGTTTGCACTTGCAGAGGAAGCCCATCTGCTCTCTTCCTTTCAGGCATCTCTCACCTCTTCCTAGATCCTCGATTGCTCCTAGTGATTTTGTATTTTGTTTGCAGATCCTGGCATTTCCTACAGGAGACTTCATGAGAACACATCCCCAGGTTTGTACAAGCCTGACTTTAAACATTTCACCACGGTTTGCTTTCCGTTTTTAGAAATAAAACCAAGACTAAGTAATTCAGAGGTGACAAAGGTCTGTTTCACGCCTTGCATGTGGATCTGGGTAGACTCTCAGTCTGGAGAGCAAAGAAACAGGTCACTTTAGCTTTCCTAAGAAGGTTCCTGTGACTCAGACCACTGCCTTATGGACAATCATGACCTAAATGTGACTAAAATGCTCCTAATCTGTGCAGTGGCCTGTGCACACTGGCAAAGTGCCCATTTATCTGCTGTGGTCACAGGCTGACATCAGCTCCTCCAGTGATGTCACGATCAAATATTTCCTGGTGTTAAAGTGACTAAATACCCACCAGGGTCTGAAAGCCCCTGTCGTGGTTTAGGCCTGGGGAATATTTTCACAGCACAAAGGTTAGAAATAGTAAAATGGTGACTCATTTCTGATCTTTTAGCAGCCTGATGCTCTTCCAGCTGAGCTCTGCGTCTCGATGTGTGGTTTTATTCCCATCAGCAAAGAGCACGACATCTTCTTGTTTCAGTCACTGGGGAAGTCCTTAGGAGAAAAATATGGCTCATTTTAGCTGTTTGGGAAACAGCACCATGTTCTTAAAAGGAAAAAGAAGAGGCAGCTGGGCTACAATGAGGTGATGGATCTGTTCTATCACCCCTTTAATGGTGTAAGGCCATTCAACATGGAGCAGAGAGCCAAGAGAGGGAGCAGCTTAAGGTGTGAACAATTTCTGGCCAAACTGCATTATACTGGCCTTGCAGCACCTAAGAAACAGGGTCTGCTTTTAAACATACACAAGTACATTTCTTTTTATACAGTGGATTACTGTATCAGTTATTGCATCCTTCAGAGGGGACAACACCACCTTTCCCAAAAATCCAGGTTAAACCAATTAGCTCTTTACCTGAAACAGTCCCATGTACTTGGGAAACCCTCACTGAATAAAGACCAGCAGCTGGTGAGCACTACCACATAACATATTCCTCATTTCTCCAGCATTCTGCGTTTTATACACCCTGAGGTCACGTGCTGACCATGGGGGTTGGTATGAAGCTGGCTGGAAGTGCAGGCCCGGCTCTGCCTCCAGCAAACAGCTGGATTTTGATCACTCAGATAAGAGAGTGGGTAGAAAGGGACATTAGGGAGACGTGGAGTCTTCTCTCCCTCACTGGAATGGTTGTTGTGACAATCTGAGCACCAGAAGTGATGGAGAGCCAGTGCAGCTTCCAATGAACTTCAAGACGCTTGGTGAAATGCAAAGCCTGATCCTTAATATTCAAAATATTAGTGCTTGTGGGGATCAACAGCGTCTTCACAGACTGTTCACTGTCTCACAGAGGTCTGGAGTTGCAACCTAGTGCTTTTCATTTGCCACATTAGAAAATAATTGTGCTCTGCAAAAGTCTCCTGCAGGAAAACATAAACATCCTGAGTTACACTGAACTGCTATTTTCCCAGTCGCCTACAAAGAAAAAGAAAATGGGGACAACGTATTTGTTTTGCTATTTAGAATAACAGTGGAAGATAGCAAATATTTTGCCCTTCATTTTCAGAAAAAAATCGTCATTTTGTGTAACTTCAATTTTCAGGTTCGAGCATGGACTTGACTGCCAGGTGTTGAATGTATGTACTGCCAAGATTTTCAGTGGCAAAGAAGCAGTCAAATAGAAATCATAGTCTGCTGGTTTTAAACGTGTGCTTTTATATATAAAAAAGGAAATGTGTTTGTTTCAACTGTATTATAAAGCAAATATTTGTCTGTTTAAGGCTTGAAGCTGAGTGGAAATCAGGTTAGTCGTGGTCTGGCCAGAAGTTACCTGTAACTTTTTCCTGATGTAAAATGTTTTTCTCTTTCCTCTAGGCAGCATTCAGAATATTGTAGGCCTACCATTTATGGCAGAGTTGTGTTTATTGCTCAGAATGAAGAACCCACTGCAGATAAAGGCACACAATTATTTTAATTCTAATACCCTTGAATGAGGACCAGGAATGGTGTTAACCTTAAGGTTCATTTTGACAGTTTCCAAGAATTCTTAGTTAGAGCTTTGGAATATCCCATAAAATACCTCCTTCTTCTCATCATTCTTCTATTGTCAAGAAATAAAGTTGGCAGATCTCAAGAAATCTGGAAGTCTTTCTTCACAGGTATTTAAAACAAATTTTTAATCACAAAAACCCCAAACCTGCAACATTCTTCTGTTATCTCAAAAGCAATCAAAAGGAATAAATTAATGGAGTAACTTCAGAGTATTTATTACTCACTGGGACATACCGTACCAGGCAGTCCATGGCACCTAAAATAATTACCAAGCTTTTATTATATTATTACTGCCACCTGCCCTGGCAAAGAAATCACGTGATTCAAGAAGAAACTCTGGAGTAAGACAGACAATGTTGGATAATAATAGGTTGAAGTCGTGTTCCATTTAGGTCAAAGACAAAAGTCCCTGCTGATTTCAGTAGTCTTGGTGGGGCTTAAGAAATATTTTGCCAGAGTCACTCTGCCTGGTTTATTTTTAGTCAAACTGTGGTATCAGAAATTAGAGCAAGGACCCGATAAGTTCTTGTTCTGATATTCCCAGCTCCATTCCCAACAGCAGATGCTTGCCTGGGCAGAGTGGGTCACTTTAGAAATCTTTTCTAACAGAATGCTCCTTTTTCCTTTGTCATGGCCTTCCCCAGAAGCAACACTGTCCTGAGCTGCAGCTTCAGCCTCACAGCACTTCAGCAGGGAGATACTGGGGTCAAGGATTGCTCACCTTCTGCCTCAGTAACCCAGATGCAGAGACCAGTGATTTTTGTTAAATACAACACAGGGAGCAGCTAGACATGAATATATATTCATTTAAACTCAGGGTAGCTCCTGCTTGTTTCTTGGTGGAAACAGCTCTTTCTCTACAGCAGCCCTTAGGAGCTCACCAAAAACAGAAAAAAAAAAACCGAAAAACAACCCAGGGGAGAGGAAAAGTCACCACCTCAGGTTCTAAATAGCTGTAGCCTAACATCTAGATTTTTGAGGGTGTGTGGAAAATTGGGTTTCCCTTACCAAAGCGTTTTACTTGCCACAAGATGTCACTGTTTTTTATTTCTTTCCTTTCAGCCGGCAGTGCCCACAGTCCTCTGGAGTTCCACAATGCTCTCTAAAGGGAAAACGATCAGATCTCAACAACATGAGTGTTTTGTGTACCTGTTTATTTTGACTGCCTGCTCTCTTTATGTAACATTTGAGAAAAAAAAGAAAAAAAAGCTGTTTTGTGGCTTTTGGTGTTTATTTATTGCAGATACTCTTTTCCTTTCAAACTGTAAAATGTTTCACAGCCCACCACTTCACTTTTGAATTTTCGTTCTCAAGACAACTCAGGTTTACTTTGGATCCACTAAATAAAAAAAAAATGTTTTAAATGTGGGACTAATGCAGATATTCTGCTAAATTTGGGGGTCTCTGTCAAGATGTGAAGGGTCAGGGTTTGAGTTTTAAGTTCCTAATGAAATCAGGCACGCAAGTTTCTAGACAGCATTTAACACACTTCTACTTTAATGATGTCTTTTTTTTAAGTTGCAGGCCATGGTTTTATTGCATGAAATTATAAATATGATATTGTTGAGTAGGTAAATGTTCCCATAGCAGACTTGTGCTGCCTGCAAAGACAAGGGGATTTACTGATATCCATATTTATGTTAAAAAAAAGTCATTTCCATTAGCTGAAATAGGAGATGGTGACAACTGATTTTATCTTAAGATGTATTCAAAACGTTCCTTGCTTGTTCTGTTTCTCTGGATTCACCAAGATGTTGTCATGCACAGCGTGCTGTCAAATAAGAGTGAGATTTCTGCAGAATTCAGATCTTAAGGAAGTTTCTCACAGTGGTGGCTGTTCGAGTGAAAAAGTCGGCTTTGTTCTTCTTGTTGAAAATCCATGAGCTGCTGCAGGCACAGCAAACCCTCCTTCTGCAGTAGCCCCAGCAAGCACCCAGAGTTGGCTCTCTCCCTTTCTTGTGAAAGAACATCTGCTGTGAGCAGTGAGAAGCATCTCCTGGGCCTGAGCCACCTCTAGTGACTCCTTTAATAACCCAGGTCCCTGTGCACAGTCAGTGGGACATGCAGGGGTCTCCTTTCCACATAATGGATAGGCTGCACTAACCTTGCATCTGCTCCTGTGTTAGCCTGTCACTCACAATCAGGGGTTACTTGATGCCTAAAATAATTCCTCCCCTGACGACTAATTCATCTGGGAAGAAAAAAGACTCCATCCAGATGGTGGGAATCTCACAGGCTCCTTTTTTTTTTTCTTCTTGAAATGGCAAAGTCTCTCTATTTTTTAATAGGCACTCTCTAAGTTATATAATATTCTTGGAGCTACCCCATGCTATTATCAGCCTTTAAATATGCATTTGGCATTCAGAAAATAAGGCCTTCCCTGACCTGGGAGACTCCATCTCTAAAAATGGGGGCTGCTAAAACCCTTTACAGAAGTGAGCCCTAATACCAGTACTATATTTTTCTCAAGAGGTGAAAGTTAAGAATGGAGAGGGTGATGGGGAAAGGAATGGGGCAAACATTTTTAACTCTGTCCAGCATTGATTTGCAGAGGTTGTTGGCAAGTGTCACCATCTGTGGACTTCCTCGTGGCCCAGACCCCAGGAATAAGTGATTTTAGCCCAGTATTTAGCAGGTGTCCCAGGGATAAAATGCAGAATGATCTGTGAGTTGTAACTGAGGGAATAAGGACTGTGAAATCTGTGACAGGAGCCTTTATCTCCTTACCTATAGAGCCAGGCTGCGGAAATGGGTTTTTAAGAAACACATGCTCTGTCTGTTGAGAAAACTCCCACAGCCCCACCCTGTGAGGCAGGGGGTGCCAGTGTAATTGATTTTCTATTATTTTGTGTTCAAAGTAGAGCAGCATGACAGTTGTAATACTAGTTTTCATAAACCGAGGTTTCTTTTCTGGCACTGGTCAGACCCTGATAAGAAAGGCAGCTCTCCTGGCTTTTGAGAAGTGAGTTTCCTCAAAAGGTGTTTGGAGAGAAGGGCTTGGAGGAGGGTTCAGGGAAGGTCAAAATGCAAACATGAAGGTTATCTACCGAGCAGTTTTTCGAGAAAATTTTTATCAGAATAATATCTGCTGCCTCCCATGAGAACGAGCAGAGTACCACCAGTGGTGACAGAATATCCATCTGTGTTAGTGGGAGCATGGAACACCCTGCTTTTGCCAACGAGATCAGGGGGATATAACACTGTGTGGGGTTTTTATTTGTGGCCATCCTTTCAGCACAGTGCAACATTCTGCTGTAACAAAAGTTGAAATGGGGTTTCTAAAACAGCATCCCAGAGCTGTGGGAAGGCTCCCTGCCCAGGCCTCCCTCTTGTGCTGTGGCAACAACTCTCCCCAGGACCATGGCACATCCTGGCCCCTGGGGCTGATGGCCATCCCAACAAAAATTCCCTGGACTTGGAGCTTGTGTGGCTCTTTACTTGCTGTGATCTCCAGTGTGGGCACTTCTGAGCAGTCGCTGTCCAGGAACAGCCCCAGACCTCACTCCATGTCTCTGTATTCCCTCCAGGTGATCCCTTAAAGCCGCCTTAGGAGCTACTGGGCACAGCAATAAACTACTGAAAATCAACTGTCTCACTGTAAAATTACTTCCTTCAGCCCAGGATGCCACCTCAACCCTTCACAGAGCCAGGCTCTGGGCTGCTCTTGGGATCAGGGCTCCCTGTTAGCTGCCCATCCCAGGCGGTAACAGCGACTGCAGGGTCCCCTTTCCCATTTAATGCAAAATCCCACTGTTTTGGGTGTCTCTGGCTGCAAGGGGGTTCTGAGAAGGAAGGCTGGGGCTGCCCTGAGCAGGACACAGGCAGGTCCAGCCACCGAGGCACACCAGTCCCACCACCAAACACAGCTGAGCCCCTCATTGGGGCTGGTGGCACCTCAGGGAAAGGTGTTCAAAAAGCAAAAATGCTGGGCAGGCAGAGGAGAAGGGGTAAAAGCTGAGGATCAGCCCTGGAGCACCCAGTTCAAGGAAGAAGGAGGAGGAGGAGAGGTGCTCCAGGCACTGGCTGGAGCAGGGATTCCCCTCAGAGAGACCACAGTGCAGTGGGATACATGTGAGGATGGAGAGGCCGAGGAGCCAGAGTGGAGCTGAGTCCAGGGGAGGGTGAGTGATTTCCCTGTCCTTATCTCAGCCCACGAGCTATTCCATCCCTTCTTCTCCCCTCTCCCCGTGTCCCTGAGGAGGGGAGTGGGCTGGGTGAGCAGCTGGACAGTGGCCAGAGTCAGCCCACCACATATCTACAGAGCACAGCCTCTGGCTCTGAAGAACTTCCCTGGAAAAGAAGGTAATAAAGTGGGCAAAAGGGAAAGATGTCCAATTTTAGAGGTAATTCAGAAGCTGAGGCACAGAAACTGCTTGTTTTGTAGAGTCACACAGCTCAGTGACCTGGTGCTCCAGGCACTCAGGTCCTCAACCACCTTCCCTCCCACACCAGGACCAAGGAAAAGTGCTCTTCTCCTGTATTTTTGCCAGTTAACTGGGACTTTATATTCCAAAGTGGCTCAGGCTACATGCATTGAATTTGGCCTGAAAACAGGCTGTGGTATTTCCATCTGTCAGTAACAGATTAGAAAAAGATTTCATGGATTCTTTATAAACAGCCCTAAAGCTTCGCCTAAGCTATTTATATCTAAACTAAGAAAATCTTCATGACTGACGGCTGGGCTCCTCTGCCAAATTCTGTCTGTGACTGACAACCCAAATTCAGGGAGACCTGTGCCCCACTGAAGGGATCAAGAGCAACACTGAATTCCCACTCCTCAGTAGCCTGAAATGTTTTCTACTGACTCGTGACCTGTGGGAATGAATATTCATGTTGCAAGAAGGTTACTGAGTCTCTGTCAAATACTAATTTACTCATTTTTACCACTTGCTTTTCTGCTTAAAACATTTAGCAAGTAATATTTATTTATGATTTCCAGATATCTGTCTATTGCTAATCAAGGGGAATGTTTTTCAAAGGAAGCGAGGGAACAGTGAGGGGGTGATTTCTTTATAAGAGAGAATCATGTGGTTGACCTACTACAATAATGAGCATTTCATTTTGGAAAATAAAGATTATTTGAATTAATTGTCCCTCTCTGTTGATACTGTTACCCACCAAGGTTCTCAGAAAATTAGTTTAAATGAAGCACTTGAACACAAGAACCTCTGGAATATTTATCCATGAGCAGAGCTGGGAGTGGAATCAGCACACACATTTCTAGCACAGCTGGTTTTATTTTATTAGTTGGAAAGCATCATTTACCAAGTTAAATACAAATATTTTGGGCTAAATGGGCTGGACAAATCCAGTTACAAAACTGGAACCTTCACTTTTGAAACACTGTTCAGTCCAAGTGGATTCGCTACAAAGCAAATGAGGAAACTGAAATCAGGAGCAGAGGAAAGTAAATTTCCTTCCATCCTTCCCAACTTCCTTTCACCATTTTGGGGTTTTGTTTAGAGGGCAGAGCTGAGGATGCTGTGAAGATGTGTTGAGTTTTTTCCCAAAATTTTTCTCTTTAATGTAAGCACTTTCCACTTCTTTCTCACACTTCCTAATTTTCCAGCAAGGAAAAACTGAGGAAAATAAAAGGAGAAAAAAAATGAGAAATGTTTGGGAATTTTTTGTATTTGCAAGACCTAGTGGGTTTTGGCATATGGAAGCATATAAGAAATAGGTGTTTATTCCTCAACAAAGCCCATTTCATGTGGATATTCCATCCTGGCCTAAACACTGTGGCAAAAAGTGTCATTTTTTCCCCCACTACTGCACATGAATGATTACCATTGGTAATTTAATATATTTTTAGCATCCCTTTTCCTCTGAGTTCCAGGCATGCGTGACCACACTGATGTGAACGTGAACAGAGATGGGAGAACTCAAACCTGACCTCTCTGTGTGCCCCAAAAAGCAAGGGGAACCCTCAGAGACCTCAGTGGTCCTAGAGAAAAAGTGTCTGGTCGACATTTCAAAATCTCTAACAGTGAACCAATAACTTAATGCACAAAGGTTTTTAAAGAGCTGACAGTGGGTGAATTTCCTACACCTTGAT
Organism: Corvus kubaryi; assembly: GCF_017639235.1. Lineage (NCBI taxonomy): Eukaryota > Metazoa > Chordata > Aves > Passeriformes > Corvidae > Corvus > Corvus kubaryi. Next base: position 1,061,996 of record NW_024581058.1, read on the forward strand.
CCTCAGGAAGTTCTAAACCACATCACAAAATAATCTTGAGCTGTTCCAGCTTGCCAGGGGGAAGGATATAAAATTCTTGGGTTTGTCCTGGGCTTTGATAAAAATAATAATATAAATGGGGCCTGATCTTTTTGAGTCTCCATAGTGAGGCCCTCTAATCAGTGACCAGCAGTGTGGTATTTTGTCAGCTTCTCTGGCAACAATGAATTAATGCTGCTGACCTTTCAAACAAAAGCCAAAACCTTGACCTGGTTGCTGGGTGAGCTTCTTCAAACAAAGTTTTTTTCACTATTAAACTTTTTCATCTACGTGTATCTGATTAGTCTGGTACAATGACTACTTGATTCTCACTTCAGAAGCTCCTCAGGGTCTGGGAAGGCAGGGAAGTTTGTCTTCCCCTCCCAGCCATGGGTAAAGAGAGAGTGCTAGAGACAGTATGTAATAAATCTCAAATTCTGATCTGCAGTGATCAAAACCCCATCAATTAAGTTTAATAGATAGAGATAAAATGCTTTTTTATCTAAGAACTCTGTCAATGCCCTATCTTGGTAAAACTCTGTCTTTTTCTTACTTGTATTTAGAGTAGAAGTATTTTGGTAAAATATTGTGTGTTTTACTTCGTTTCAAATTCTCATCTAAACGCAGCTTGATAGATCTGAGTAATGCATGAGTGATACACTCCAGGCAATGCAAACTCTGAAATAAATGTGATGAGACACAGGGAATCTTTCTGGTAAGCAAAAAAGGAGAAGGAGGCTTCATTGAAGGAGCAGCCTTTTTGAATGGGAAAATGGTGAAGAACAAGCACCAAAAGAGATCAGAGCGTTTCATGCAAATCATGTACGTAATCAGGCATCTTGCTGATTGATTTTAAACCTGATTAAAATTGACTGTTATTATCAGTTTCTCTCTCCACCTTATTGGAGTGTGAGCTACCAGTTGGGACACCCTGCCTGCTTCTGAAGGAAAATGAAGGGTGTGTGTAAACAAGCCGTGCTCTTGTTTCTGCAAGACACTTGAAGATTTCTAATATTTCTTTTAAATGACAAAGTGATGTTTGATTGCAATGTCTGTTTCCAAGAGTGCTTGACTTCTACACTGATATAAACCAAGGAGGCTTTTCTGGAAACATCTTGTAAAGTGTAACTGGAGTGGAGACAAGGAAATGGTGAGGGAAAGGTAAGGTCAGTGCCTCAGATTCCTTCACATGAGCTTTCCAGGCTGGATTGAAATAGCTGTTATGGCTTGGTTTAGTTTTTATGTTGGCAGCAGCCCCGCGAGGGAGCCTTTGTGTTGGGATGCCTGTATGGAACTGCCCCTACGAGCCATTTGTCTCATCAAAGACCTTCTGTTTACGGCTAGCTCATGGCACCTCGTGCCTACAGGGTCTGCAGTTCTCACATTTGCTGGATGTCAATGAACTATAAAATAATTAGCTCGGAATGGGGCCGTTTAGCCTGGATCAGTTTACGGCGCTGTGTTTTCCCAGTGCTGGCTCCAGCACCTATGGCAGCACCACGCAGCCAGTCCCATTCACACCACCTTAACATGGAGCTGCTCATACATTAGTTAGCAGTTATTCACACACTGCCCTGTGGAATAATTTCACAAAGAGCTGTATAACCCAGGAGATGAAAAGGAGTTGGGTTTCACTGCTGGTTTAATATGTGCAGCTGTTTCACCCTGACACCCCCTTGCTAAATGTTCAGGAAACCCCATGCCCTAACACATCATTAAAAAAACAACAAAAGAAGAATTCCCTATTCTCCTGGGCATCTCAGATAAGATAAGGCTCATAGCCTAAAATATATCATTTTTAAGGTCCCATAGAGCTGCCACTTAAAAAGAAAGCTTCTGTAAAGAATTTCCAAAAGACGTGAACTCTGAGGAAATTAAAGGACATTTCATTTATGTGTACAGGTACACATTTGAGTGGGAAGTCAGGCTCTGTGTTTTAATCATGTCTGAAATGATGACTCAGTCATGACCCAATTGCAAACATGGGCAGCCTGGGCTGGTGGAAGGTGTCCCTGCCCACGGCAGGGGATTGGAATTAAATCATCCTTAAAGTCCCTCCCAACCCAAATCATTCTCTGGTTCTGTGATGGAATGAGCTGGTGCTGCTACCCAGCCATTAATTCTGACCAAACCATTTTAATAATAGTTATGAGTCTTAATTGCCCTTCTAGATTGGATAAGATTCCACTGTAAGTACTAGGTTGTTCTAAAAGAAGTTATCTTCTCTCTTATCTTAGTTAACTAGCATTGAGACACTTCAGAGGATTAAAGACGATCAATCACAACTTAATGAAGGAGGATACTCTGACAGAAGATACTTGTAGTGGTCATAAAAGTTTCCCACATGGTGGAAATAAACAAAAACAGTTTGTGAAAGCTTTGCAATTTTTAAAGAGCATCTAAGGTGTAAAATCTCCACAGTTAGTGCAAGGACTGGCTCTGGAATTCACCATTGTTGTTCTATCTAATCAAATCTCACCGACAGTGGCTCTTTATTGAATTTATTCATAGCTGGAGTCAGTGCTGTTGAAGAGGCAATAACCCAATGCCTCAAAGTTTTAGTCCTCGAGCCAATCAAGATGCATTTTTGAGGCAGCAGAAAGCTCCAGCCCATTTTATTCTAGGATCTTCACACTTGTGGTTCACACTTGAATCCTTGCCCTATTCTGCTTAAAAGAGATGCTTCTCTAGGTCTGGTGTTGCATCTTTAACCCTTCTTAAAGAAGTGCCTGTTAAACATAACCCTGCCCAGAATGCTTAATTCAGTACTTGATGGAGGGGTAGATGAGCGAGACAATCTGCACTCTCCAGCTTCTGAAGCCAGACCCTTGGCTGGTAGAAGACCTTGTGACTGGCAGAGATCTTAGATAGGATCCGAGAGAGGCAAGGAAAGTAATCAGAACTTTTCGGGACAAAGCTGAGTTGTAAAATGTCATAAAGCAGCATTTGAACCAGCCAGGTAACCAAAGTAAGTCAAAAAGTAAAAATCAGTGCTTCAAAAAATAGTAACGCATAAATCAGGTGGCTTTGGCTTTTTCCTGGAAGCAAGCTGGTGTGGGACAGAGTCTAATTCTTCTCCTGATGTGAGCCAGGAGGAATTCTGCTAGAAGAAGAACTAGTGGAAGCCAGGTCAGACTCATCCCTGCTTTCCCAGTGCTCTAGATCAGGTTGACGAGCTGTCACCTGTAAGTCCATCCTGCGAGCCAAAGTCAGGCAGTTTGGGAGCCAGGCTGAGGTCTGTAACATCCCCTTGAATAGCACAGTGCCATGGGTCAGTGGTAAAATGGAAGGCTTAGCAATGGATCAAATTGTATCTGCCAAGTATATTTATCTTTCTGCCTGCTACGTGTTAAAGAGTCCTGGTGACACTGATAAGGGAACTGTTACTTATATTTGCAAAGCCTAAATACATCAGGTCACGACCCCGCTTGGATAAGTGGTAGCTAAACCCTTATGGCTCCCTAACAATGGAAAAAAATTACAGCACTGGTAATTGGGCACCAGCTACGGGGGAAAATGGGAATGGTCAGAAGTACAAAGCCGGATTACGACTTTGTGACTCCTTGGCATGCTTTAGTGAGTATATGGACCATGCCACTTCAGTCTGATCTCCACAAAGGGTTTGTCTTTGAACAAGCCGAGACTGACAGCTTTTTTCTGGCTCTGTGTGGGGTTAAAGTCTGGGACCCGGCACTCATGCCACTGGTGCATGACAAAAAGTGGAGAAGTAACACTTCAGAGACACAGTGGGCCTTCTGCTGCTTCTTTTGTTGCCTGGACAGTGCAGTGTTCTTCCGTGTCCCCACATACAATAAAGGTGCTGGCCACTGCTTTGGTCAAGGATGGAGCTGGCATAACAGCCCTGCAATGGTGCAGAACTAATCTGTGCCGGGCCTTTCCTGTGTGATAAGCCCACACCCAAGTAACCTAATCTGCAATGGGAAATCGCACCCAACAACAACGACAACAACAAGAAACAAACCCAAAAAACCCCCAAAAGAACAAGTGCCCAGCATTTGTGACGGCCTGAATTTTTTCACAGTCGTTTGAGGGTTTCCATCAGGGTCCCCTGGTCATTTGATGTGGCAATTAGCAAGAGGACTTTTGTACTCCACCGGGATGAAATAGCCCCCTTCAATAATTATTTTATGCCTTGAACAGAAACAAAAAAAAAAACACAGCCAGAGAGTAGATAACATTGTTACATCAAACAGCAAATGGGTTGTGCTTGTAACTATCTGTTTTCTTTTATTAAAGCAAAGTGTTACTTTTCCCATGAGAAAAAACCCTTGAAATTATAAGACAAAATTTCCCCATACCGCCTTTAGTCTCCCACATTTCTACCTTCATAACCTAGTCAGTTTGCTTTAACCCTAGAGAATTTTTTCATTCTCCTCTTCTTTTAATCTCTGTATGAAATATTAGCAACCTGAAAGTTGGGGAGACGTGTCAATACCACCTGCCTTTTGTCTTTTTGCCATCAGGGCCAACACACTGCAAGATAAAGGGTGCTGAAAAGCTCTCTTCCTCTCCACCTATAATTCTGTGCAAGGCACCTCTAAGTAGAATTGTTCATCATTCTTTACAGATGAGCAAAGACTTAAGGAGTAGTAGATACGAGCAAAGATGTTTGACCAAAAAAATTAATAAAAACAGATCTCCAAGCCTGTTCTTAGATATTTAAAGAGATAACCTCCCATTTTTTCTTTAGATTATTGAGGGATCTATACATGAAGGTGAAGATTCCTTCACTGGAAATGCAGTTTCCTTTGCACAAAACCAGATTAGGTATATCTTGACTTGTCTGGGATAGAATTAGAGGTATTCTCCTCCCTTCTGGACACATATGCTCACTACACATTTTTAACTTGTCACCTACACTGTAAAAACCCCTAACTCACCCAGCATGCTGTTATCAGCATTTAGTCCTAGCAAAAGAAATTCATTTTTAAAAGGCAGAATGTGTGGGACTAATCATGTTCTCACTTGCATCATCTGAGTACAAGGGAGACCAGATTCAAGATGTATTTTTTTGCCCCAAAAGACAGTGAATAATCTTACCAATTTCACTGGCAGCTGCTCCTCCACTTTGCATTCTCATGGTAAAAAAATTATTTATTTGCCCACTCTCAAGGAGTTACCTAAACTTATGTGCTACAGACTGCATTTCATAGCTCTGCTCCTTAGAGTCATGCAGAGGTTTATTTCGTTGATTGTGAGGCTTTCTATGAATGTTTTACACAAGTATGAAATGCACCCAATTCAAAGGAAGGCAATGGAGTGTTTGTGTTGTCTGGAGCTGGGCGAATGATTTGCACATCATCGTTCTCTTCACCAAGTTCTGCCTTGCATTTGTGGTTTTATGGCCTGTATGATTTGATGGGCAGCCAGTAAATGGTTTATAAGCTGTATCTTGCTAATGGTTGAGATCCATAATTTAAGATGGGTTGCTAGAACCCCAGTAATACAGTTAAAAGCTTTAGAAGCATGTTTTTAATGCAAGAACTCACATTTAGCAATTGAAAAATCACAGTCTGACCCATCTTCAGTATTCATTTAAAATTCCTATCTATTTCTGCCAAGGAGCACCCAGAAAGTGATCCAAAGGAACTGAGGCACAGCTGATTCAGATTTATATCAACATTCAAAAAAAATATGTCTGGAAATGTGCTGCGTGATGTGCTCAGGTCTTGGGCAGGGGGAAAGTGGTGCAGGTGACATTTACCTGAGTCCTGGCAAGCAGCAACAGACCCAGCAAGAGGTGAGAAGCCCACACTGTGGGCAAAGGGTCACAAAAGTGGACAAGAGGGTGAAGGAGAGCAGGGTTAAATCCCTGCAGGCTCTCCCTCGCCAGTAAATCACCCACCTCGAGAGAAGCTACTGCACAAACCAAGAGCTGACCAAAAATGGTTCAGCAGCACCCTCACACCAGACCTTCCCACGCACACAGACACAGCACACCCGCCTGGCAGGCAGGCAGAGCAATCTGCCAGGAGTTTGCTCATGGCAGTGGGGTGAGCATCCAGTCAGTGAGGGAATCTGTTCCTCCTCTTCCTGCAGTGGCCTCGCTCCTCAGCGAGGTGTAAAGAGCAGGAGGTGTGAAGGCACAGCAAGCTCATCTGCATTTTGGCAGTCCCTGATGCTGCTTGGGGTGTTGTTCCCTATATGAAATAGGAAAAAAAAGCTACTTTTTCACCTCTGTACGGCCAAGGTTTAACTCCAACACCCAGAGCTGTGGGGTTGGTATGAAAGAAGCACCACTTCCAATGCATCCAACCCTTCCTGCTCCTTTTGTACTGAGTGCCTGAGTAGGAGGCCTGCAGTAGGTGAAAACATTTTGTCGGTGCTTTGTGGGAGAGCTGGGCACCAAAATTCCCAAACACCCAGCGAGAGCTGACCTGCTGTCGTGGGGAAGAGGTGCAAATCCCAAATGGGACTGCTGGGAGCAGCAGTGGTACCACACTGCTTTTAAATCCAGCTCTTGTGAGCTTGTGGAAAGATGAGGACCCAGCACAGGGACAGGGCTGAGGATGGAAGAGAGCAGCTATTACCCAGATGAGCTTCAGAGCCGTGCAGAGCATTGACTTCAGCATTCACACTGCAGTTTAAGTGTTTAACTGAGATATCCATCTTTAAAAAACTCTTTTCAAGGCTTAGTTACATGGGGAAGTTGCACTGGTTTGACCTAGGATGTGAATTTAATTGATTTAGGGAAATCAGTGAGAACTCTCGTGGGAATATATTCATTTTTGCGTAAAAGAACAGCGATTAGTTTGTCTTAAACTAGCTTAGCTTTAAATTAAATTAGAAGTGGTATTAATCTACTTACCTAATTATTTAACCAAGCTATAATGATGTTGATTTAAAAACTGCCTGGAGTTAAACCAGCGTGCTTTTGCTGTAGACACAAGACTTTTGACCTTGTTGCCTGAATTATGCAGTCTTCAACCCTGAGTAAATCGGTCCTTTAGCCACCTCCTAGAGCGGGTGTGAAGAGAAGCCAGCAGCTTGTGTCCCCTCGAGTCTCTTAACAATAAGAGCCAGTTACTTTTAGCTGGCCTATGAAACAGACGTTCCAAAACGCTGTTTGCAGTCTGCTCCAGGGATGTCCACGTACATGTGTTCTCATAACTGCCAGGGATGATGTGAAAAACATCAGAGTTTAGGAAATGACAGAGCGAGTGGGTGGCGAGGAAGGATCGCGTCATCCTCCGAGGCCTTCTGGGCAGAGGCTGATTCCAGGATGTGAACAGCAGCTGTGGGGTGCATCAAAGTCCTTACGAATTTTCAGACCAGGACAACATGACATAGAATTTGAAGGGGCTTTAGTGCAGGCTCAGGATGTCAGCCCTCTGGAATTCTCCTTGCCCTCTTGCCCTCCTCCTCCCCACCCTGAGCCTTCCAGGAGAGGAATGGCAGAAGAAGTCTCATGGCAGGCCTGTCCCAGCAGATTTCTTTGAGTTTTTGTGCATACAGAGAGAGCTACCCCATATCCCAAGGCAGATGCCACTGACATTCTTTCTCAGGCCTTGAGGGTCCCTTGCCTTCAGAAAAATACACCTTCTCCCTCACCTGTTCATGGCTTAAATATCCAGGTAAGGATCTAAAGGAATACGAACAGAGCCCCAAATACAACAGAAATTCAAACCCAAAAAAAAAAAAAGAAAAAAAAAAAAAAATCTCCAATTAAGGTCAGTTGGGACTGGTCTAGTTCAAGTCTCTGATGCCAATTGTATTAATTGGGAGATTAAGATCCAAGATACTAAATACTGATATGAGTCAATTACTCTCGGGATAATGGGATGCCATTCAGTGCCTCGGATATTTTGTTCGCTCCCCATGGGGTTGTCTTGTCTGTTCAGATCCTAAACTCTTTGGGATCTGAGCTCTGCTGAGCACCTCGTACAACAGTGGTCCTTTCACAGCCGGCCCCCTGGCAATCCAGCAGGACTCCCCTCGCTATTCCCATTGTGCAGTGGGAATTCTCCCACTGAGTCGCACTGGAATTAGATAAGGCTGGTGGACCCTTTGAAACCCATCACTCCTAATGCTGGAGTAGAGCCGTGCTCCAGGATATGGTTTCACGGAATGTCAGAGGTCGGAAGCAGGAACAATCCCAGACATTGTTCCCATTTCCAACTCCTGACATCCCACAAAACAATCTTTGGGACAGATTTTCTCAGACTTCCACGACCATCTTCAGACTGAGGGTGTGTGTGGAATTAGGCTGATGCCTCATCTGGTTTCAGGACCAGCACACCAGCAAGGGAGCATGAGTTGTACACAGACAAATGCTGGGCCTTCCCTGCCCTTGCTCTGTTATTTATTGCAGTCACATTTCTAATTGTTACACGTGCCCTGCACGTGTTTAATGGGACAGAACAAAAGCTGGCTGACAAACCAAACGTGGTTTTGAATGCCAAAATATCGTCCAAGGTGAGGCAACCCCAGGCACATGCAACCCCGGGCAGCTGCAGGTGTGAAATCAGTGAGATTTTACCCCAAGGGTTTGCAAAGGAGATAACAGCATTTAATTACTACGGGTTATCAACCAGGCAGACAGCAGAGGAAAGGCTGTGTCCCCAACACTTCTGTTCTCAGCCACACAAGTCCAAATGGATACTGGAAAACTGACTCCAGGTGTGATTCTGTGCTACTAATCTCAAAACTAGCAAGAGATGCACCTGGCACCATCTAAACCCCAAATCTAAGTAAAATGTTTATGTTAAAATATTTATTGTTGAAGCGTGGCCTTTTCTCAGCATAAACTCTTTATGTCTAATATTATTAATTGGATGGATATTTTTGTTTTTAAATGGAGGTTTTAATCAAAGTGGTTTTCAATAATTCTTTTTTTTTAATTTTCACCTGTTCACATTATCATTTCTTACCACAACTGAGGGTGTAAAACAAACTCTCTTCAAGTTATCTCAGAAGGAGGTCCTTCCACGTACATTTTGAGGGAAATATTGTGAAATTTGGCTCATGATTGAGCCAAGAGGGACCAAAGCTGGCATAAAATTTTTGCTGTTACACTTTTTGCCTCAGAACTGAAAAGGACTGTCCTTAGTTTTGCACTCTGACAAAAATGGGAGAAAAGAAGTGTGATCATGACTGGTTGGAAATGGGACAAGCAAAGCATGCAGAATTTCGGGCCTGGTAAAGAGCAGCCTGCCTGCCATCCAAACTCTCTAGAACACAACCTGGAGTGATGGCAGTTCACCACTGCATGGTCTTGAGCTGCAGGAGCTTTCTGGGCTCTAATTCAGATGCTAAGAGACCTAGGAAACGGAGAACAAAAGGACCATTTTATCTTCAAAATGTCACCATACTGATAACCCTGCTCTGCAGATCAGTCTATCAAGAGGACTACTAATCAAACTAAAAATAGTTCAGAAGATAATCTAAACAAGTTAATTCTGAGTAATTCTAACTGGTTCAAAATGGTTATTGGTCATTAAACCTTTTCAGAACTTTAGCTTGGTTATAACTTGTAAGACTTTGCTTTTGTGGTTTTTCAGGAGATGAAGGGCTAAGCTAAAATTAAACCAAGGTTTTTTTAGTACAGCCAAAGGTGAAAGACAGCTCCCCAAAGTGTTTTCCAGGCAGGTACTCACCAAGGGTTAGGAAATTGGTGGTTCAAATGTCATGGGGAAATAGCATGTCAGTGCAAGTTCTTTAGTGATCAATAAAGTATTCTGCATTCAGGCTTCACAAAGAGGTTTCTGAGAACCTTCTCAGACTCCCCATGGGACAATCCTTTGACATATTCATTGACACCTACTGGGGCAGTTGTCTTTTTAGTTTTGCCATAAGACAGCAATTTGCCACCTCATTATCAGTGTGATTGATGAGAACGGCATCTCAAAATCTGTCACACGATGATTGTGGGCTTGACTCCCTCTCTAGATTGATCTCCTTGAGGACATACACTGATGTGCATGACAAAATGTTTTCTGGGGAAAGATGTCAATGACAGGTTTTTTGAAAGAAACTGCAGCTTCTGCAAAAGCAATTGACTCTTCCCTCCCTCCTCCCCAGCCCTCCAACTCTCTCTTTTTTCCCCCCTCTCTTTGATATTTGTGCTTAAAAAGTAGAACTTTAGGCGGCGTTTGCTTTTAACAGAATTCCAGAGCTGGCTCAATCCGCTGGCAGATGTGGCGGCTTTGGCACGAGCGTGTGAGAGCCTTGCAGGTCTCTGAAGGAAAAGTGCCTTGCAAATCACAGCTACAAGCAGTGCACAAACAGGAACCCTTGCTAGGAGTCCCAAACACCCAAACACAGACCAGAGTCTGCACGATTTCACCCTCTCTGGTTCTTGCTGCGCTTCCATGCTCTCTCTGCCACGCTTTTACAGGTGTTTGCAAAACTGAACAGCTCCCATTTTTGCTTGTTCCGTTTGTCCTTCTCACAGTCAGCCCCACTTTGCAGGGGTTGTCCCTTCCCTGAACCCCCTCGCTGCTGGTGTGAAGGCAAGGAGCAAGGAACAGGGACTCTGCTCCTCACCCAGCTTCTGCCAGGGTGAGGCAAATGTTCAGCTCTGGGTGGATGCAAGGCTGCTCTCCTGTGCTGGTGTTCATTTCAAGCTCCTCAGTCTCATCTAAGACTGGACTGAGACTTTACATTTAGACAGAAAGTGGGTAATAATCTTTAAAAAACCCCCAATATTTTGGCCAGCCTAGATTTGCAAGAGCTTTTCTTGAAGTTTTGCAGAGCATAAACTACAGCAGCAATACTTCATTGCTTTTGGTTTTCTGCATTTTTACCTCCTGACAACAGTCTCACTCTTCTCTCCGTCCATGGGCAGATTTCCATCCTTTCCTCTTCCTCTCTTTCATCCTGCCACAACTTTTCCAACAGAGAAGATCACCACCACGTCATTCACTGACATAAAATTGGCAGCTGACAATTAGGATGACGAAGATGGAGTGCAGATGTTAGACTTGAAACTCCTGTAACTCCCACACCCCAGAACGTTACCTTAAGATGCAAAATCTGCTATTTTAATTTCTTCATAAACTCTACAGAATAACCCTAGAAAACTAAAATTTTTATATAATTTTTAAAAATACCCTGTTCCTACACTTAACCTAAAAAAATAGGCTTTCACCCCAGTTTTCAGCAAATAGGCTTTTGAATATTTGAGTAGTATACATATTTTTATTGGCTAATATTTGGGAAGAAGACGTTTGTCTGTAAGATATTCAGAGCTGGTCCCTAATGAGCAGTGGATGTATTTAATGCACTGTCCTGAAATGGCTGTTATACAAATGTGTCCAACTGTTCAGATAAAAGTTTTAGAGCAAAGGTTGCCTTAAAGCTCTTTAAAGACGTTTTCATAAAAATTGTTATAGAAAAGCAGTCTTTTAAAATATATCAGCTGAGGTCTTTGAGAGCTTTGCTCCTCAGTGTAATTTAAAAAGTAACAAATTTGCTGGTTAGTGTTCTTTGAACAGAGATAAAAAGTGCTGCTTCTCACATCTTCTGTCTTTTCTCAAGTATTAAATAAGATTCACTGGGGACAGTTGTAAGACCTTACCCCGATCCCTAAAAACCAGAAACTGCTCCCAGGCTGAAGCAAACAACTCCATGCAACACATCCCAGTAGCCCTGCAGAGCACAGAGAGGGGACTGGTTTGGGTAACTGGCGCTGTACTGGCAACTTTCGTGAGCAGACTGCAGTGGGGATTTGGAATTCAGTTAAATCCTAAGGGAGAGATCTTGGAAAATGAATAGAGACCCAGGGAATGTCCCTCAGCCGACACAGGCTGCTGCAGTCTCTGATTTCCACCGAACTACGGACTCCCAAGGCAAGGATGTGGTCCTGGGGCACGCTCCAAGGCTGGCAGTGCTGGTGAGGTGAGGGATTGCTGCTCCATAGGGGGATTTTTCCCTGTGCTGCATCACTGCAAAGAGCATCCCAGTGATGGGGGGTGCCCAGGTGCTGCTCTCCTTGGAGGCAGGACCCAGTATTCCCCCAGTGCCAGGGGCTGAGGGAGGCTGCAAGGGGGAGGGAGGGAAGAGAGAAAGGTCGGGGAGGGGGGACCCCAGCACAATGTGGAGTGACTCCAGGCAATTAAAAGGAAAAGGAATGAAATATCTGGCTGAATGCCCAAGTGCGCCTTTTTCTTCTTCCTTCTTCTTTTTTTCTTTTCCTTCCTTCTTCACTGCCAATAGTCCATGAAAATGGGAAAGTATGTGAGGAATTCCCCCACTTTATATTCCAGCTCCCAGCCATTGTATTTTGGCTGTGGCAGAGCAGCACTGCTATTCTCCCATGCAGCCTGGGAAGAGGCAGGCACCTTGTCCCACAAGACTGATGACGGGGCTGGGGCTGAGTGGGCAGCACCCAGGGTTTGTCAACGCAGGCCCAAGGAATCTGCTGATCAGATAGGGAAACAAGAGCACTGCCTTCTGCAGTGAGCCACCTTTTGGGGGGATCTCTTTTGTTGCCCCTCTTTGATCTACAGGAAAACAAACAGCCTTTGCTTGGTCATTCTGATGGCAGCAGTGGGAGGTCGGCGATAGCAGATCGATATTGTGACATCCTGGAAGGCTCTTGGAGGTGTCCTACTTTTGCTCTGCTCTTTGGGTCACATAAAAGAAGTGTTCTCTGGCTTTTGTTGTACAAAAAAAATACTCTCCCTGTTGAAGCCGGCGGCAAAAATCTTGCCCATGGTAACAGAGATTCTAATTCAGTTACGGAGCACTTTCTAATTATCTTTAAATTAATTAACTGAGTCTAGCAAACATCCTTATGAGGGAGATTAATATTAGCAGTGTGCACCTGCCAGAAAATAATGGCTCTGGAGCTGGAAAGGAAAATGAGAGCCCTCATCATAACAGAGAGCTCTGGAGAGGCACCAAACCTGCCCTCACTCCTGCACAGATGAGATCCTTAAGGTCCCTTCCAGGCCAAAACATTCTGTGACTCTATGATTAAAAAACACACTGACTCTTCATGATTTTTTCTGCATTAGGAAAAACCATGTGCCAGTCTCGATTCCAAAATCCCTTCCCCCTGTAGGTGAAATGTGTTTGAATAAGCTCTCAGACCTTGAAAACTGGAATTCTGTACTCAGGAAGTGAGGCCTGGTGAAAATATCTTTAAATCTTAGCAAATGTTTTTTGAATCTTACAGATGGTTGTTAAAACAGGCACCAAACTCCCTGCAGATTTGCCTTTTCAATCAAAATGTTTTCAATATCTCAGGAAAACATGCTGACTAAAGGCAAAACCACAACCATGGGAATGGTATGCTCAAAATTACACTGTCTGAAGTTGAAAACAAGGATATCTACAATTCCTTTTCCCCCACTTGTTCTAAAATACAACACAAAATCAATATTTAAGGACAACAGCCTGCCTCATCTATGGAAACCTGAGCTGTAAAAATAACAAAAATCTGCGAAATTTTCATTTTCATCCTCAGTTTTTTTTCAGAATTCTTATTTTTACTAAATTTTTCTGAGCAGCTCTACTGAAGTAATAGCAGCTCTCCCCTTCTGCCTCTGCACATTTGAATACACGTGCGTGGAGATCCTCTTCATAATTTTGTGATGGTTCTGTTGAAACCAAAAGACTTTTGTATCCAGAAGCGTGGAGAGGATGCACAAACACCACATTCCAGGGGATTTCTTGGTAAATACTTTCCTCCAGGTCCTCCTGCAGCTTGACACAAGGCTCCTTGAGCAGGTCTGTGATTTAATGATCAGCAGCTGCAGAGGAGGGGACTTCTGGCCTAGTTTTGGTTGCATGTACTCAGGGAGCCACTCCAAACTTGTTTTGTATCACATTACATAGCAGCAGAACACAGAAAAGCCGAGCTCTCCTCTTTCTGAGCGTGGGCAGTTGAGAGGCAATAAGAATCAGAATTAATAACAAGGAAATAACAACTAACAAGGAATGACAACACTGCAGGCAGTGATGATACCCTTAAATCATGCAGCAAATTTGATTCGGGGCACATAAATGATTTATCTTGTTGATGTAATTGATCACAGACTTTCCACTCCTCCAGTTCCCTTTCACCAAGGGCTCCTTGCTCAGAGAATGTTGCCCCATCTCATTTGTCTGTGTCTACGGAGGAGAAAACTCACAGGTTGTGCTGTGACTTCAAATAGCCACCCCTCGGAGAGCCCACGGCCACTGTCCCCCCAGCTCACCTTGGGGCAACATCTGTGCCTGGAGAGACTCAGGCTGTGCTGAAAGGATCATCTGAAGGCAGTGGATTTACCTGGCTTTTGAGGTGCCCTGGGAAGGGGTCACCCAGATGGAGATCCTGGTGCCCAGAGGACTCTGCAGCCGCCTCATGAATGTCCTCCCTGGACTGAAGTTGCAACTAATGATGCTCCTGCAGCATTTTATCCTTCTCCTTGTCCAGAGCAAAGCACAAATTCCATGTGCCCGGCTTCCTCTCCGTGAAAGCAGCAGGGGATTGGGAAAAATGTTCATGTCCACGTCTCACCCTGCCTGGGAGCAAAGACAGAGCTGTGATCTGCAGCCAGGCACAAGGACCCAGGTCCAGAAAGACAGACGTGGCCACAGTGCCCCAGAGACATGAAGGACCCTCCTCTGTTTCCAGAACTGCTCCAAGGAAACGTGTGGATTCACAGGCAGAAGGTGAGGGTCAATTCAGCTTCCCTCAGGTGCATACAGTAAACATTCATGCAGCTGAATCCACGTTTTAGGAGGATTTAAGAAAAACAAGCACGTTTGTGTCAGCATTTCTCTTACTTCCAGCTTAAATCACTAATTCCAGAATTATATTTAATCACAAACTCTATTTCTTTCTCTCCAGCCCCTCTAAGAAGGTAGAGGTGATAACTCTGGAGCTGAAGCATGTGAAGCTGGGAGGCAGGAGCCCACATGCAGCACCAGAGTGGATCAGATGCCACACTCTGTGCTACGTTTGTCATGGATGCAAACTCTGCCTGAAGCCAGAACTGGATAAATCAGCTTTGGGGTTGTATCATCATAAGTGAAGGCATAAGTTAGGCATCGATCTAAGCATTTATTTTTTTCTTTTTCTATATGGAAAAAGTAAATAAAGAAGTAAAGAAAGAATAAAGAATATTCTTTCAAATGTTCTTGTTTTGGGCTTTTTTTTTTTTTTTCCTGCTGATGCCACCTTTTGCTGGCATTTATCAGTCTTCTAAACATGTGATCACACCAGAATATGCTTTTCTTGGCTAATCTATCTAAATAATAATCTATATACCTAAAGCTGCAAAGAGATTAAAGCAAATGCAAACATAAATCACCCTCAATTCACTGTTTGATAAGACCAGAATTTTTACTAACTAGGCACAAGCAGTGCCTTTTTTCTTCTTTTTTCTTTTCTGCTCCCTTCTTCTCTGAGAGTAACTAAACATCTTGGTATCTTTAGGCCAAGCTTTTCACACTCCCATTTGTGTTTGCAATTTTTTGAAGCATTTGCATCTTTTCTCTGTGGATGAGCGAAGAGGTGAGAGCAGAGCACGAGGAAGGGCAGAGACAGAGTATGTCTTAAAGGAGAAGATCATTGCAAAGAGTGAGAAAGTGCCTCCTGTCTGTTGCCCCACAGTTAAGAAAAAGGTTGTGTTCACTGATAGGAATGGGACAAATAGAGTCATTATACCAAATGATGACTTTGGGCCCAGACCCAATGGGCTCTTGACATTCTTTCTGACATTCCCAAAATAGGCTTTGCCTAATTGCAATGTTGTTTGTGTCCATTCTCTGTGTCAAAGATTTTTGGAATGTTGCTCATTCTGAAAAGGAAAAAAAAAAAACCCCAAGTACTTAAATCATATTTTTAAGCTGTTGTATTAAAATTCAGCCCAAACTCAAATGCTGGGTGACTGCATAGAAGCTTTTGCCCATATTTCTTTAAAAAATCTGGCAACAACAACAATGCTTTGTCAAGCTTGTATTTCCAGCTGATACTTTCAGTTCCTTGTGTGCCCCAGGGTTTAATTGTTAAAAGCCCTGGTTCTTGTGTCCTTTTCAGACTCGAGTACTGCAGGCCAAGGTATGGCCTGCAATCCTCAATGTGCTGTCTGAGCACTGCTGATTATGGATGTGGGGCTGATAAAAGCAGGTTTGCCACTTGCTGTGGGTATACACACCCTGTCTCCTCATAGTGACAATTTACCATGGCAGTGCTGATGTAATTCAAATAAATACAGCCTGGAGGACACTGGAGGTTCAGCTTCTGATTCAGGCCACTACCTCTGGTTTCACACCTCAAAGTTTGCCTGGGTGCCATATGCCATGTGAATCTGAGCTCAATTTTGCAGAGTGAAATGCAGGATTGATCTGAAATGTGTCAGTTCCTGGAGCGCAAGGAGCTGTACAACAGGTCCCCTTGAAATATTCCAGGGAGATGGGCAGCAACAACCCCCCCTGAGGGCTGGTGGGGCATGCATACAGACACAGACCCTGATTTATATTCATTTATTTATTCCTATTTTAATGTGCAATCATGCATATTTACATATATTTTATAATCTCCCAGAACCCGCCATTTCTAAAGGCTGAATCACACATGCACAGATGGAGAGCTGCAGGAAACAGCACGGTGCAAGCAAATGGAATTTATTGTGGAAGAAATTGGTTCTCCAGCACACACAGAGTCCCTCTCACCTGGATGTACAAAACCAGGTAAATGGGGATGCCTCCTGTGTGTTTCCTCCAGCCCAGTGAGCAGCAGTGGTGAGCAGCGCTTCCCTCAACAGCAGGCATCGAAGTGTGAGTTACCCAGTGCTGTTCTGTTGGTGAGATTAATTTATCAAAGGTGTTCAGGAGCTGCAATAAATAAAGGACAAAACCACATCAAAGACAGGTCTAGGTTGCTTTCCTAAAGGCACTTTACAAAACAAGAAAAGATTATGGAGCAGTCGAGGATTAGGGGTTATCAAGTCCCCCTTAAAGTGTCAGGTAAAAAAATGTTTTGTTGTTAAAACACCAGAGTGGATGTCTGATTTGATAAGTATGTTGAAAGAATATTTATTTTAAACGATGTAGGCAGATTATTGGTGAAACATAGAAGATTTGCCTTCAATTTCAAATTAAGACCAGTCAAATTACAGAGTGTATGAGTAAAGCAAAAGGCATTTGCAAAGGCTCCTACCCGTATCTTTAGAAGTAAACCCAGCAGGTGCTGACCTCTGCAGCAACGAGGCCTTTTAACTCACTTTAATTAGGGAGTTTCTAAAGTTAGACCTGGGATGCCTGGATTTGGATTACCAGATCTTCACTTCTGTATTTCCACTCAATGGGATTATATGGACTGAACTTTAGTTTTGAGGATTCACAGGATTGATTGTCTGAATGCAAACAGCAGTGCCTTGCAGAAGCCTCACACGTTCCCTGGCAAGATTTCCTGGTCAGAATGTATCAATGGCAAGAGAACACTTGCTAACTCTCTTCTAAAAAATATAATTTTAAGAAAATCCATTTCCACAGTTTCATCAAGGTGGAAATACATTTATTTTGCATTGGAATGTTCTGAAAAAGTCAGTAATTCATATTCATGCCTCCTAGGTAATTTCTGTATGTTTATGTGAATCTATTTTGACTCCCTGGAGCTTTTTGCATAAAATACTGCAATTATACTGCAATCATTATACTGCAATTTGGACGGGATTTCTGGGTTTTAAATCCTCAGCCCATCAGGTTTGGGTTGGATACTGAAGACCTCAGGATGAAGCCTGGTTCAATGTATGACACCCACCAACTGAAGTCAGGATTTGCTCTGAATTCAGGACATGTTGTAAACCTTGACAAAGACTTTTTAAGACCAGGGCTGCAAATCACTAATGGACTGGCTGGACCACAAAGCTATGCAGAGCATGGACTAGAGGCTGGATGGCATCACAGAACTGTGTTCTTCAAAAGTCTCTTCCTGGTTTTCAGCCACCTCTGCCCTGGGAGGCTCCGAGAGCTTCATCGATTGCATCTCACGCCTCCTCACAGTGCTGATCAAACAGTTATAAAGGGAAAGTTCTGATTGCAAATTGGTTCTGAAAACCTAGAACTGCCTAGAACGTCCAGGAATTAATCTTGTGGTTGCTAAATAAGGCCAAGTTAGGACAGTTTACATCTAGGTTACAGGATTCAAAATACTTCTTTCTTTTTGTTTCTGTCCTGCCCTTTGTTTAGCCTCTTTGATTTATTAATGGAGGCTTCTTTTGATCTGGCTTTACCGTGTCAGTCCTTCGTGTCCCACCCACAGACTTTTTATTTCTTTTTCATCCAGTGATGCTGGCAAAGAACTTTTTTTAAAAAAAAAAAAAAAAAAGACAGAGGGAGGGATTTGGGATTGTCATATAAAACCTGTGTTACTCACTTTTCAATATCTCATTGAACTTCTCACAGCTTTGATATTTTAAGTAGGTATCACAACAAAGGGAAACAGAAGTGACTGGAAAGGTAATGCAGTGTATTAGGCTTGTTAATGGCCCTGAAAGTCCCAAGAAAAACCTGCTGAAAGAAGGATCCTTTCCCATGAGTACTATTTAATTTCTCTGAGAGGGTTTTCCTGGTGAACTAAAACTCTAAAGAGCACATTTAGGCAAGGCAACTGCTATCTTAGCCTATGCTGTGCGCACGGTGACAATCACTTTCATTTCACAAATCCTTTTGTGACAAAGAGAGATTCCTGGAGAATCTGATCCTGCTTTTGCTCTGCTGCTAACATACTTCAGATATGTAGAAAATTGGAGTAGAAAATTTCCTCCCACAAGGGCAGAGCAACACCAAATAAGCAACACGAATATTTTACTAAATAATTCCTGTTATGAGTTGTAAGTAATGACCCTGCTCCAACACTTCAAATTGTTAAATGTGTGAGTATGAAGCAGATGCAACATCTATCTAGAATAATTTTAACAGCACAAGATACGTGAGTCTAACAGGCAGAAGGAGTGAGCTGGGATTTACGTTGTCATTTGGGTCATGAGAGACCCCAAGCCTGGACTTTATTGCAATGTAAACTTAAATCATAATCTACAATCTCAATTTCAATCTGTTCTTTCCTGTTTCCTGCCTGATCAGCCATCCCTATCAGCAAGAAATAGCCTTTCAAAATCAGTCTTTCACAGCAAGAGGGTGACACAGGATGTTTTCCAGCTCTGTGGTGTGACTAGAGCTGTTCCCAAATCCGTGGGGACGTGGTGCTATAAAGGAAAGGGTGGCACATCCGACCAGAGCAGGGGACTTCGGGGGGTCCCTGGGAATGGCAGGGCAGAGGAATGGTGTGGGCTCCACGTGTGCTGGCAGACACAGAGGGCTGCAGGCAGAACCTCCAGAAGGATGGCCAGTCCTTCAGGTCACGTGTGGGAAATGGGATAGGACGTGGGCAAGAGGAGAGGCATTCCCGTGTTTTCTCAACACATCCAGGGAAGCGTCAGCTGCTGACTTAGTTCCAAAAGCAGCTCCCTCTGGCCATGGCACAGAGATGTCTTGTACAGAGCAAGGAAGAGTTCTTGACTCTCCTGTTAAGGCTTCGCCAGTCACTGGGCCTGCAGGCAATGGAGTCGGAGCTTTTCTTCTTCAATGAGCCCTCCAAAACCAGTATCAGACTTTCTAAACAAACACTCCACAGCTTGTGATGTCAATTCAAAGCTCTGGCTGTTGGATTTCTTCAGGAAAAAAAAAAAAGAAACTTCAGGTTGACCCACAAGCAGTTAATTAACCATGGGGATGCAGTAAAAATGTGAAATCCTGTGGTTTATTTTTCACTTGTGCCACCTGTGGGCTCTGCCAGCACTGACCACAATGAACAGAGACACTGAGCACCTTCAAACATTTTGATCCCACTGGAATCAGTGGGAATGGAAGTTTTAGGAAAGAAACAGAACAATCCTTAAGCCTTACAATCCAAACTGTACTGGTGTTTGCACATGTAAAGTAACAAAGACTTTATGTGACACCATCCCTTCTTTCTTGAAAAAGCAATGAAAAAAGTCAATTATTCCCAAGTTCTTATTAATTATTTTCAATTTCTGGCCCTCTTATTCAGCAACACAATAATGCTGATTGAATTGCACCACGGAGGACTTTTTGCATTTCCAGACTAAGTGATTATTGATTCAAGAATGCGAATTGAACGTTCCTGCATATACTAGATTTGCAGAAAGTATTGATCATCCTCAAACTGAGCCTTGACTTTCCCCACTGAGGCCAACTCCCATCTCCCTTTGTGTGGTTTGCTTTGGAAATTACACATTTCAACAATTGTTTGCATCTCCTTATTTTGTGATCTCTCATGCTAAAAACCCTTCAAACCTGACCTGCACATTGAGATGCTTCAATTAGAGAGTGACCCCTGCTCTAACTTTGCAGGCACTGCCTGTTTCTTGTGGCCAGGCTGCAGAAAGGGGCAGTAATAGAGGGTTTGCAGTGGTAACTGGAGAGCTGAGCCCCAGCTCCCTGCTCTGAGAGCTGCATCCCTGGAGCACCTGGCCCTGCTCAGGCTGACAAACAGCCCTGCCACCATTCACCTGTGAAAATGCTGTGCTAAAACACAATCCCCCCAAAAATAACCCCAGCCAAGCCCCCCAAGAAGGCCACCTCTTTTCCCCATGCTCTCAGCCAACGCTGATTTCCCAGGTGATGCCACGTGGAGGAACAGGGCACCTTTTTCCATTTGAAAAGAAGTTTTGTGGCAGTGGCAATGACTGGCATTATTTTTATATTTTTTTCTAAATGATTCCTTGATTTGAAAATACCGAGGCTGGGTAATATCATCAAACCTGAGAAATCCAAAGTTGGTTATCAAAATTTATATTAACCTTAGAGTTGACCTTTCCATAGAATTCATTTACTGTTGTAAGTTGTCATTCTGACAGGACTTATTTACTACCTCTAGGATGGACAGGTAGCATCCTTGAAGCTATTTTTCTCAATAGAGTCAGTGCTGGTCACACCAGAAATTAGTGTTCTGCTGGCTGCAGTTTAAGTATTAAAATCTCAAACAAACTCCTGACAGACAAGATCAGTTAGGAAGTTTTTCATTTGTCTTTGAAGCACAACAACGAAGCTCCTCCACTAAAATCTGCTGTGAAGCACAAGAAGTAAAATTCTGGCAGAGTCAAGAAATGACTAAGAAGCCACAGCAGAACTTACAAGATTTTCTTTGGTGTTATGCAGATTTTTTCCAGGAATTTTTGTTGTTGTTGTTGATATGGAGAATTCAGGGTTTCCATCTTCAAAACAAATTTGTCTTCACAAAATCTATTTTTAATCAAAAAACTAAAAACTTCCCAATTCTTTTTAATTTGTAAATTCAAAAACTGTCTTCTGGTGAACAAAGAGGATTTTACTCTTCTTCATAACAGTCACAGTCCCACTCTATTTTCCTGATGATTGTTTTTTAACGATCACAGAAGTTCTCTATTAATGTTAAGAAGCTTCAACGCAGTTTATGTGAGGGAGGTGTCCAAGGAAGGACTGGATGTGGCTCATGGTCTGCTTGACAAGGTGAGGATCAGCCAAAGCTTGGACTCAACGATCTCAGAGGTCTTTTCCAACCTATTTGATCCTGTGATAACTGCCAGGAAAGAAAATTTAATTTGTATGGCACAGCAAACTCCAGACAAAGACCCAAGTCAAAACTTTGTCCTTCTGTTTTGGAGTCCCTACTGACTTTCTGCTAAGTATCCTCATCTTACTCTACAGTAATCAATCAATTGTAATTGGTTGCTGTTTTTCAGAAAGCAAAGTCATTATGAAGCACTACTTTCAGAAATGGTGCTCCAGTGCCAACTTGCTGTGGTGGATCCCTGTCCTTGTGTACACCCATTATTCCCATATTTCACTGCATTCATTTTGCAAGTTATTTATGAAACCTCCATCAAGAATGCTTTGTATCTGTAAGTGAACTCTTAAAAAATGATTAGACATATGTGTCAAATCCTTCCCTGTCCATGTGAGAATCATTTTATGTGTGTGCCTGTAGAAAATATTTTTGGCTGTTTGTGGGAACCTAGAATGCAGAGAATATTTCTCTGCCTGTTTTGAAAGGTTTTACCCCCCTGGACAGTACTGGTTTTGAACTTTGTCCATGGGAAAATTTGCCTAGCCTCTGGGAAGAATTTGAATCTACAATGGTGTGAATTAGGTGATAGAATACTCTGTGAGATTATCACAGGGTGGAAAATTTAGAATTTTTAGGTCTGTTTGCATAGTAAATAGATAGAAGTAGAAAACCTCAACATGGAGGATAAATTGTAGTTAAAAGCTTCTTTCTCCTTCTTCACTAACTCCATATTTTGCAGCAATAGTGGTTTGGGATGACTGGATACAGAATTCCGCAGTTCCTGTCTATGTGATTTAGGAACTTGGTGGACATTGGTAAAAAAGTGGAAATATCTTGCGTTTTAAGCTTTCATTGGGTAATTTACCTTTAAAAAGGCTGTGAGATCTTGATAAGTTGTCTTCTTGCTGCATTCTCTGCTCTGTGCTGTGTCTCGGTCAGGCCAGTGCCTTGTACTCCTTAGATAAGAATTAATAAACACCTATCTGGAGACTGAGGAGCATGAAGTCCCATTTGCCTCCTTTTTTCTCCTGGCAAAAATCTACACGTCTCCTCCATCAAGGGAGACAACAATTAATGACGCGGACAGCGTTAGCTGGTGATTTGAGACTCAAGGATCCAGAAGTGTTTGACAATCATTTTGTGCTCCATTAGGTACTAATGCTCCGCTTAAATCCAGTTCTGGGTAGTAAACTCTAACTCTGCTGAGTTCAACCCAGCTAGGAAATAAAAACTTACTGATTGTTTTGCTGTTACTTTCAAGAACACTGTAAGGATTTTTCCAAGTTGCATCCGAAATGCTCAGCACTGACACATTTTTTTCCACTGCCTGGATTCCTAAATACCTGAAGAGGCGCATTCGTGCTCCTGATGGAAGGCAAGCAGAGCTGTATTAAACATGGAATGCACCAGGGAAGCACAGTTGCATGTCCAGGCAGGAGTCCTGTGGCCACCTTGCCCTGGGAACAATGGCAGAGGGCGACCGCGAATGGCTTAGCGGCTCCTCGAGGAGCTCTCTCTGGTTACAGGGTGTAACAGAAGACTGATTCTGCTGCCCCTGCCAGAGAGCTGATCTAGTCTGCCTGACACAATTGTTTATTCCCAAATAAGATATTTCAGCCCTGTGGTCTTCGGAGTGGCCATTGAAAGCACTAATTAGTGATCGTTTAAAGTACTTAGGTAATGTTAACTCCAGCGCACAAGGGATGCTCTTGAGTCTGACCCCTGCTCATTCCTTTGCTTTTTGGAGCTTTGAAGACAATTGATTTTTGAAGACTGCAGCCTTCCCTGGAAATCAGGGACTAACAAGAGTGGGGACCTAATCTTGATTCAACCATTCATGCCATCCTTTAAAGACATGTTTGCTTTTTTTCCTTCTGGATGTCAATTAATAGATTTTAAAGTCAGTGAATTAACCCAACATGAAAGAGTTTAGAGCACAATTGCATGTGGGCAGAAAATGCTAATTATAAATAATCAGGCTCAGAAAAAAGAAGCAAAAGTGAGTGCACCTTAAATAGCTGATGGGAACAGGTTTAAAAAAAAAAAAAGGCCGGGGAAGAGTTTTCAAACCGTGTGTAGAGTTACGTGGGGAAGAACGCCAGTCAAAACAATTGATAGGAAAGGTAACTTGGAGCTGACTTTTGCACACCTTGGGCCAAACACGAGCTGCATTTGCCTTTCACAAGAACAAAGAAATGCTCCAAGAATAACTCTAATTTATACTGGCTGAAACAGAAAGGTCAGTGGTGGCCATTAAGATATCTGGAGTACATTATGGCAAAGGAGCTTCTCCCTGGCATCTTTTGGCAACTTCTCTTGGAATTTTTATTCCCAGTTGTTGCACAGATTGTTGTCTCTACAGAATTTTGGTTACCATGTTCCCTGTAAATGTACCTGCGGCAGTGCAGTTCAGCTTGGGTTAACAGCAGCAGCAGTGTCACCACATGCACCACGTATTTATTAGGTCTAATCCTTCTCAGAGCTGGCTTAGACGATCTGGCCCAGCCATAATCAGGATCCCCATGAAATTCCATGAAAAATGACCTTACTCCAAACTTACTGATCTCCATTACAGTGAATTTCCTGTTAAAAACGATGCAATTTAGGATTAATTGCTGGACAGCTGGTGGGACAAAACTATACTTTGCACAAACAGAAGAAGATTCTCTAAGATTTTTCTTGAAGGTTGAGTGAGTGCAGGTTAGCAGACACAGGGCATCACCAAAAAAAGGGTGGCCATGAAACATCCTTGAAGAAGCCCTGCAAGGTGAGATAGGAAGAGATCCTTTTGAAAAAGATCCTGACCCTGTTCGGGAATGAGGTGAAACTACAGAAGCAACAAGGTATGATCACAGGAGGTGGTTCAACCCCTCCACCACCGCTGGCCTTCTTTATGTACTGAAGGAAATTGAAGGACATTCTCCTGGGAATGTTCCGCCCCTGGAATTGTTCAAGGCAAGGATGGATGAAGCTCTGGTTTAGTGGAAGGTGTCCCTGCCCATGGGAAAGGGATTGGAACTGGATGAACTTTAATGTCCCTTCCAACCCAAACCACCCCATGATTCCATCATTGCATGATACATGAAAACAGGCCAACAACTTCTTCCCACCCAGCAAAATTTAGCTGGTACAGAGATTCTGCTCTCAAGCCTTGGGATTTCTGAACATGAAGCTGTACTTGGGTCAGTTTTCAAAAAAAAATCCAATGCTTCATGGTCAAGACGCAACAGTATTCTTATCTCATATATTCTAACAGCATTTTTATTTTAACAGCACTTGTACCTCATGCATTAGTGTAATTTAAACATTATCAGGACATCAGCACAATGAAGCAAAACTGAGATTTGGTAAGAGTTTCCTTTTAACATTTGTAACCAGTTCCTAAAAAGATTATTTCCTTTCAATTTCAGAGGATATTTACTGCTGAATAAAGGACTCTCTCCTTGTGGAGGAACCAGCAGAGTAACACTTGAAAGAAAAACTTATACACTCTAAACCAAACAAATATGTGGGGCTATATTGATATCAATGAAACAATCATTACTGCTTGTATGAGGTGGCAGGAAAGTGTGGCAGGAAAATAGAATCGTTGACCTTACAGCTTTTAAATGTAATTTGAATCTTTTTTGTGCAGCATGCCACTGTTTCATTAATATCTGTGTTTGACAGCATAGATATTATTGAATGCTCTTTCTCCTGTTCGTCGCTGGTGCAGCTTTGCTTCCTCCAAAAGCTTGTACTTCCTCCTTCAATCATTTTAAATAGAAGAGAGGGGTGTGTTACATTTCCTTTCTCTGAGTACTACATGTACCACCAGGCTAAAATAAAGGTGGGGAGGTATTTTGACAAAAAGCTGCCTTTTGGGAAAAGAGGGCTGCTGCTGTGGAAGGAGGCTGGCACATGGGAAGATAGATGGTAAACAGCTGGAACACACCTAGGTTCCTGCTAATCCGAGCTCAAGGACCAGATACCTCTAATATCACAGAGTGAAACATACAGAGTCATTGCCAGCTGCTACACCATGTCTTTTCTAAACTTTATGTGATGAATAACTGAAAAAATTATACATAAAATTTTTTTTAAACATTAAAAGTTACTGAGATTAAACTGGGAAAGAAACTCGCCTATGGCTAAGTTTGGGTATTGGAAAGGATTCAGATATCCCTTTAAATACTCCAATGGTTACTTACAATGGGATTAATTTCATTCACATTGGAGAATACCTATTATGTGTCTTTAGTTTATGCTTAAGCAGCTGTCCAATTAAAGGGAATCGATCTTCTGCAAAGCTTGTATCCGAGCATAGCACTGCCCACTGTGCAATAACTCCTTTGTACTTGAGAGAGAATGTGCCATGCAATTCTGATCCATGGAGGTTCGTGGGCTTCTTTTTGCTGTATTCTTTTAAATCCTTCAGTTTCTTAATAAACGATCTTATCAATCCACCACAACCGAGTATTCCTTCCCAGTCCTGCAGGTCGAGGGAAGGGTTAAAAATTCCCTATCTCTATCCTGATCTCTGCTGAAAATGGTGCACGGGAATGAAATGGTTGCCAATTTGTTTGCAATGCATTCTGACTGTACGGGAGTTCTTTTTTGCCTGACAGGCAGGTGAGATCAAAGTGCTGTAGGACAAAAGGGGCTCAGCAGTGATTTGTCAGGGGACGAAAGGCAGTCCTGTCTGGGAAAGTGGCTGTAGCCCAGAACGAGCCTTCAGATCACTAACAGACTAAAGAAATCATGGCATGAGAAAAAGTACAGCAAAAAAGGTTCAAAGGTCAGTTTTATTTGGTTTGGATTATTGGTGCCTCCTTTCAAACCAAAGAGCAAGAAGGGGAAAAAAAGAACAGGCTAATAACCTTTGTTATTGTCCAGGAAAAAAACTCTTTTGTACACATTGCTTGGGGATTGTCTGTAATTAAAATGCTGTTGTTAGATCCAGGACCTGATTCTGCAAAAGTTTTACTCATGTGGGTAATTCTCCATTGCATGAATAGTCTTGTGGGGCTGCTCACGTGAATAAAGATTACTTCCATGACAAAGAGTTTGCAAGTTCAGGCATTACATACATAGAGGTAGGGGCTGCAGGTGTGCCTGTGTGTGTGTCTGTGTTTGTGTGTCTGCTCAGAGGTGGGTGTCCTTCTTTCTGGGCACAGAATAGATTTTAATGAGTGACCTGAAAAAAAAATGTAGTTATACATTTGAAACCTCGAAATTTAAGATAAAAGCAAATAATTCTCCATAGCTTTTTGCGTTCTGCTTCTGTAAAATTCAGGTGATTAGAAAACCCCGCTGTTCTCTTCCAGTCCAGATGTTTGTCTGACAACAACTTCACTGATTTATTTCAGAGCAGCCCTGTGAACCAAAATTATCCAAAGAAATATCTTGGAAAAATAGCCCAAGATTCCCCTTTTGAGGTCTGATACAGGTACCAGCTTTTAAGGGACAACATTGCACTGGGATGCAGCTGGAGCACAACCCCAGGATCATCGTTCATAAATGAATAAACAAGGTGTTTCTGAGACAAACAGGTGATGGTGCCCTGGACCTCACGGGGGGGATCTGGCTTCTCCACAGTTCAATTCACCCTTTTTCATACAATGAAGTATCAGAACGGGGCAGGAGGGAAAAATGTTCCTGGGACAGGAACCCCAACTGGTCTGTGCAGGCAGTCAGTGGGTTTAGTGGTTAAGTGCTAAAATCAGAGGACAAGGGATTTCAGAAAATAAAATAAACCTGGACTTTTCCATAGACCCTTTTTTTTTTTTTTTTTTTGAGGTGGTCTATGAAGGCAAATGATTACCAAGCAGAGATTCATGGCAACAAACATCCTTTGGAGAAAGCAGTGCTCAGACATAAAGACACAAATTAGGGCTTACTCTGCCTCCTGTAACCCATTAAAGAACCAATCCTTCAAGGTGGATCAATGTTTTTTAAACGAGCCACAGGAAAAACTCTGCTCTGTACACACCCACCTTAAAAAGGGCCTCAGTAAAACTGTCTGAGATGCCACATCTGTAGGATGCAACTCATCTGTCCTGGGAGTCTCTGATTTATTTTTTTTCCACAAAAAAAATCAACTTTGCTTACCAGTCAGCCATCCCAGCTAGAGGAGAGAAAGCAGATTTTATTTCCCAGTGAGAAACATACCTGAAAGAAAATGGTGAAGGGGGATCAGATGTGGCAATAAGATTTAGAGACATAAAAAATAACATTGGCCATAAGATCCCAGTTTTGCTGACCTTAGTTTATGAACTTATGCTACTCAAGGAAATTCCAAGGAAAGGGAGACAGCTGCCAAAGCAGTACTGGGCAAAATACCCATTGCAAATTCTCCTGTGGCTTCCAGCACACGTGGGATGCTGGCAGTACAAAGATTCCCCAGCCCTGACACTTCTGTGCACACTCGGGCAGCGCCTGGAACACGGGATGCAAGCACAGGTGTCTGAGCTACAGCACTCAGCAGAGCTGCAGCACTCAGCAGTGCAGCCTCCAGGAAAGAAAACGCCCTGACCTCGTTCACTGGCTGTGACACCACGTCCCTTTGCCACCAAAAAGCCCTGGTCAGTGGGGAAATACCCTGTTGGGGCTAAAAATCACTGATTTGAACCAGGGGCTGCAAGCAGAGAGGAGGTGGGGTAGAGCCCTTCCCCTGTGACTTTGCAACACCAGCTCTGTCACGGGCAGCCCTCAGTCCATTTCTGTGTTGTCCTCTCTCACAACTTGTGTCTGCATCTTCCTTCTCAGATACTTCAGGCACATTTTATTCATTTTGGATAATTTAGCTAATTTGGGCCACCACTTCTATGGTGTTTTTCTGAGGATGGGAGAAATTGTAGAAGACTGTCTCAGATTAGAAAGGGCACTGAGCTAACACACTACTCAATTATTGAAACTCCCTCTTTATGTTACAGGTGAAAAATATACCTTCAGTTCTGGCAGCTCAGACGGCCAAATTGGGTTGAAACAGGAGAGAAAAATTGTCTTATCTACCCCATACCTTCTTAGATGCACTGTCTCAGACACAGGATGCCTAGAACATGGTATTAATCAGTTGATTAGTACCCTAATTAATGGAACTGCTATGAAAAAAACCCATTTGTTAAATGCTGCAGAAGAGTGCCAGAGGAACTGAGGCCACATCTGCTGCATGGGGTGACCAGTGAAAGGACAGGACAGATGAATTCCTCCTTGTTGGCTTGGCTTGTTCTCAGGATTTAAGTAGTAGGACTTCTGCTTTCACAAAATAGGGGGAAAAAAAGATGAAGAAAGGTGATATGTGTTTTTTTCTCAGCAGCTTATTTCCTCTAGGGAGTTCCAGGTCTAGCAAGAGAGATTTTTAATCCCTCCATGGGATTAAATTCCCACTGCGGGAAGGGTCTGTATCAAGTGGAGGCCACTTTTCTGCTGGCTTGGGTAAGCCCCAGAGCCTGGTGCCACATTCTCCTCAGCTGCAGACCTTCTGGAGGCGAGCAAAATAACACTGATTTCATCCCAAGCCTCTTGGGACTCCTCAGGACCACTGCAGGTGATGAGTCCTGAGAGCCTCCCACCTGCCCAGCACAGGTGGAACAGAGAGGTCATGGCCGCTCTGTGAAACTCTGTAACCAGAGAGGCTGTAGGGACATGGAGTCTAAAGATAAGCTCATATATTTGTACCAAGGACCCTCGGGAGTTATTCAGCACTCCTTTTTATTTTCCACCCAGGCTCTGATAGATAAATGCAGGGAGTACAGGAAGGAAAGATCCTTTTAGCTTGTCCCCTCTTTGCACTGCACCTTTTCCTTTCACCATTACTCTGTGGCATCTCAGTTTGTGTCTGCGCACGCACGCGGACAAGGAACACACCTGGGATCATTCCCCTGTGACAAACGCCTCGCCTCTTCCCCTGAGGGAAAAGAGGAATTCTGCTGAAATTCATCCCAGCTACTAATACTGTGTTTCTGTTGTTCTCTACATCAGCCTTTTCAGCTTTGAAAATCCCATAACCTTTCCTTGCCTGTGTTTCTCCTGCTTCCTCAGCCCTCTTCCCTTATCCCTTGAGCTAGGAGGAGCTTCAAGACACTTTGCATCGTGGCTTTCTTAGGACAACATATAGCCATGGGTGGGATTTGTGGGAAAACCCCAGGCATAGGATGCAAACCTTGATCTGAAGTGGTCTTCCCAGTTTAAACACAACAGTTGCTGATCTTCAGCGAGGAGTGGATCATGCCTGGCCCTGGTGCTCTTTCCCCCGGGGACAAATATCCATGCGCGCGGCATTTCCCTAAGGCAGCCACTTCCAGGTTTTATCCCTGGTGCTTGGGCACCCCATGCACAGACCTAGGCCTGACCCCTCTGCCTGTCATCTGATTTTGCAAAGTGTTGATCCAGCCACAGCTTGGAGAAAGAGAGAGATCTTTTATCTTCGGGTAACCCAATTCCCAAAGATTTGCAGGGCTGAGCGAGGTCGTAACAAGCCTCTGATTGTGAAAGCAACCGGGGGATAAATTCTAAAAGTAGTAGGAGACTTATCTGAACAGCAGGTCCTCCAGGCACAAAGTGCAATTCCACCATGGGTATGGGCCAGATATTACTCCCAGGTACACCAGGCTCCTCTGTGAATCGGAAGAAACTCTTTGAAGGTGATTTCAAAAACATGTGCTGTGTTACCCCCCCCAAAAAAAAGGGAGTAAAGTTTTTCCCAGAGCTCCAGCTGTTAAGTGATGACTGAGATATCAAAGGTGTGAAGCAGGTATGCAAACACGGTCCCCAAGAGATCCCCAAATTACACTTCTACTGTTTTTGCACTCCCTTTCTCCTCCATGTCTCTCGTGTTTGGTTATTTTCGTGGCTGCAGTTTACAGTTCTGAATATCCCTATTGTAGCCTGCTTTGAGCCTGCCTCAGATCTGTCCAAGCCACGTGACAGTCATCTAAACCTCACCATTGTACATTTTTCTCTGTTACATTTCTTCTACTGTTTCCTTTGTGTCTTGTGTTGAAAAGGAGTAAGCAACAGAGGGTAAAAAATGCTGGGTTTTTTTTTTCCTTTAATGTTGGTTCGTTCATTGTTTTGAATATTTTCGTTCAGTAAACCATTAAGAGATTATCAGAGCAGGACAGAAAATGATTTTTTTAGTAATAAGATTGGGCCTGATC
The DNA here is from genome assembly GCF_017639235.1 of Corvus kubaryi. Taxonomy (NCBI): domain Eukaryota; kingdom Metazoa; phylum Chordata; class Aves; order Passeriformes; family Corvidae; genus Corvus; species Corvus kubaryi. The sequence continues at coordinate 1,092,677 of NW_024581058.1, forward strand.
CAAATTCACTGGCATTAAAGAAAAGGCTCTTAGCAAATTCCGTGGACTTTGATTGAAGGATTAATCCCTCAGTCCTCAGACAGAGAAACTCTCGCCAACTTCAGTAGGAATTTAGTAGGAGTAAGGAATTTAGGCACTTGCATCTTGAAATATTAGTAATGGCAACAACAACAACAACAACAATAGATCTCAATTATATCACGCTTTAATCAAAATACAGAAGATTAAGGCTTTTAAACTACTGTCTGAAGGGCAGTGCAGCAGTAGCTCACATAATATGGATAGAATCAGCTGTATCATCCTAAAGACCTCAGATTGTTTGTTCATAAACCACAAGAAGTAGCTAAAAAAGTGACAAACACGTCATGTGAGTGGATAAAGGGAAAAGTTATTTCGCGCCTTTTATGTGTTTACCCTTCCTTTTAGAGCTTTCTTTCTATGTGCTTTCCTTGGAAATTATCTATATCTTATTTTCCCCACCTGAAAAAGCAACCTGGACCTCAGAAGCTATGAATTTCCTCCCCGGAGCTTTCCTCCTCCACTGCCTCCATCCTGCTCCCTGGGAGCTACCAGTGTACCATACAATAAACAGCATTGCCTGCCCCTATAGAACAGGGTAACGCGATGCTGTGTGGTCTGGAAAGTCATTTAAACAAGATTATATCGTTCGCGGGGTGCAGAATAACCCCGCCAGGACAGCACAAAGAAAACAAAATATAGCCGAGTAAAACCGATTGGATTTTAGGGGCTCTTCCCGGTATCAGCAGGTGTGAGGGCACTGCAGCAGGGAGGAAAGCTCCGCTCGGGAGATGCCATTAGCACATCGCAAACAAACACCTCATCAGCACCGCGCCTGTTTGCTTTGGGACCTTCCCACGCTCCACAGCCGAGATGGAATGGATTTTTAATTGGAGAAGGAGAGCGATTTTTTTTTTCTTTTTTTCTTTTTTTTTTTTTTTCCTCCTGCTGGGGGCTCCACCCACCTCCTCGGTATTTATTGCTCTACAAATTGTAACTTCCTTCTCCTTCGAGTAACGGGCCGGTCGTAAATCAGCGCCGGGTGCGGAGTAACAGCACATCCTGATTCACAGCCCCATCGCTGCAAGACGGGTGTTTTGTAAAGTTTATTACAGGTTAAAGCTGGCGGGTGTTTCTTAGAGAGGCGCTTTCAAGGTTTTGCCTTTTTTTTTTTTTTCTTAATTAATGTTTATGCTTAGGTAATATTTAAATAAAAATTGTATCTCCATAAAGGTCTTAGACGACCATATCCGAATATATATATGTGGATGTATATGTGTATATATATATATATATATACATATATATATATCTTCTCGCAGGGTAATTAGCTCAGAATACGAGTGCTTCACGTGCTTACAAGGATAAAAACCTCTGTCTCAAACACTCGCTTTTACCCAGTGACTTCGCAAGAGATCCCTACCGCGTTCCACTTAAAATCACACATTTCGAGCGAATTAGTAGATCATTATCGGCCGTAATTCTAATTTAGTTACGTACGGTCTAGAGCCTCTTCTCCCCCTCTCCCCTCCCCACGTGAAGTGACAGACTCGAACCGCTCTCTGATGATTACTTTGGGGCTACAAGGAGCTCTGGGGCATAATTAAAAATATTTCCAGAAAGCCTCGGTAGACCACATCTGACGTCCCAGCCCCTGTAAGAATCAGACCACATCAAAGGGACCCTTTTTGTTTTCAAAAATGGTCACCAGACAAACTTAAAATATACAAGAGTGGGCTTATGTTTTATTGTAGAGATGTCTGAGTAGAGCGAAACGACTTCAGGGCTGCTCGCTATTCAGCGCCGCACGGAGCGAGACGAGGTAGTTACGGCCCTTTGATATTTCCGTGGAGGTCGGATTCATTTCGTTTGAAAGGGGGACCATTAATGATAGACCTGCAAGTGTTCCCCTCCCTAATAAGTAGAATCCACATCGCTTGGGAAGCCTGGCTGCGGCAGATGCCCAGGGCGGAAAGATTTGTGGCTGATGGCGCTAATTATGAGAATGCGATCAAGATGGAAACAATTTGAGCAAAAGTCATTAGAGTGTTACTCTCCCACCCACTGGTCTTTGGGGTTTATTACTGCGGGGGGGGAGGCTCGGGAGGAGGATCTTTCGGGATTGGTGTGGGGCTTTTTTCAGAGCGCTAATGAAAATGCCCTGCGAATGCCGAACCGGAAAATGTCAGCTGCACATGCACAGGGCGATGCACCAGGCTCCGGACAGAGCCGGGTCTTGCTCTAAAGAGATCGCTGTAATTACTGTCGGTAATTGTGTTTTATCCTCCCTTCAAGCGGTGCCGGTGAAAGCATCTTTCAGGAGACTCGTGGCACGTTAAGAGTTATTTTTCTGCTGCCGCCGTTGTCTCGTAGCTCGTCAGAGGTTACGAGTCCCCAGGAGACGATTTACGGAGCATCCCCGAGAGTAAGGTTTTCCAAAGAGGTTCTTCTTTTAGGAGGAACTGAAGGATTTGTCCCGCAAGCAACACCCCCCTCCCCTCACCCCACACACTCCAAAATTGGGGTCCGGCATGTTTAAGATGTTCATATTTTTACTTGCATAGAGTGCTTTAGCTGTTTTAATTTCCAATCAGTGCGCTGGAACCACTTGACTCCCTGACAGTGGCATTGTAGGAGAACAGCAATAAAGAATTAATTGTACAAACATTTATCATCCCCAGATCAAACTCTCCGTGTGAGGCTGGGGCTTAACTTGCGGAGAAGAAAAGGGGGAGGAAGGGTGGTAATGGCGGAGAGGGTGCTTGTGGGGTTTTTTATGTGTTTCCTTTTATTCCAGACGACTGTATAACGAAAAGCCTTTTAGCCTTGAAGAACTACTAAATATTAAGCACAGCTTAAAACGGGGAGTAGCTTTCGAGACAGTTTCGTCCTCCTGCCATTCCTTTTAGGAAAAGGTCGTACCCCTTCCCTTATTTTCCCGCTAGTAAAAGCTTCCCTTTTTAAAGAAGTCTTTAACGTGTAAGAAAATCCTCCTGCTCTACCTAGGAAGGTCTTTAAAAAAATTTATAGACCTCTTCATGTTCACCAGTTCCGGAAAAAAAAAATTATATTGATCAAGGTCAAACGCTCGAATTGTGACGTGACTCACTTCAAAGGTGTATTTGTGTGCCCTTCAAGCACATTAATACTAATTATCACTCAAACACTTCCCCAAAACTCCTACTGCCTGTTTCAGATGCAAATCTAATTAACGAGCTGCCTTTGAGGAGCACACAGGGACAGCGTAATTCACGGAGCTGTTGAACCTTTTGCCTTCTTTTATATTTATTTATAGGTAGCTCCATCCCCTTTTGAAAGCGTAGGCAGTGGTGTGAAGCGACAGGGTAGCGAGGGCAGATCCGCGCCAGCTAATAAGACTTTCCAGGCACCGGAGTTAAGGAAAAGGATTAGCTACGACTTCTTGCAAATGCACTCAGGGATGTATATCATAACACTTGCCGGGCCTTACTTTGTCTAAGTCAATTTGGGAATGATTAAATCGTGAAAGCTCTATCTAAATAACGCCTATTAGCTCTAAGCGCGAGCTGATTGATTTAGGAATAACTGTTTGCTCGCCTCGCCGGGGGCAGAGCGGGGGCTACGCACACGCTGAGCAAATCCCCAGTGCTAGCCACGGGGGTGTTTCTTCCCCCCCCCATCGCCTCCCGGGGAGCCGGGACCTTCACCCCCTCCCTCGCTCCTCTGCCTTTAACTCGCGCACTTCCCAAAGCCACCTCCCGAAGATGTTCGCTGGCAGCATCACCGCCGCCCCCCCCCCCCCCCCCCGGAGCCCGGGGGCTGCGGGGGGGGGGGGGCGGCGCGGGGGAGGGTCCGCGGCTGCTCCGCGCTGCCGGCCCCCGTGCGGGGGTGTGCGGGGTGCGCGGCGGCGGGAGGGAGAGAGAGAGAGAGAGAGAGAGAGATGCTGTGTAATTTTATCCACGCTGCACTCTGGGAGTTCACACGAGACTGATACCTTTTGCCTCCTCTGCTCTGTATCAATTGGTCGCAGATCAGGCTATTGTTGCAGGAAGCTGCTTTTATTTCTATGCTCCGTCGGTCAACTATTTTCCCCACAGTCTCCTTCCGAAATTCAGCGGCTCCCTCCCTCCTTCCCTCCCTCCCTCCTTCCTTGCCTCTCTGTCTCTCACACATGCCGTCTGTCTATCTGGAAACCCAAGGAGGAGGCTGATCACGGCAGCTCCGTGTAACACAAACAGCTGGGACTCTTCGGTGGCCTTTGCCGATGTCTATTGATTTAAGTAAATCTGAGACAGATAAAAGGGCCAGATCGAGGCTGATAAAATCTTGCCAATGCTGCACGGCTCGAAGCAGTGTGCGCTCGGCATCTCCGGAGTGCTGCTAGCAAGACGGCTTTAATGGGACCCCTGGTGCCACTCGCTGCGAGCCTCGCTCTCCCCAGCAGACTAAGCGCTGCGGCCATCATGCCACAATGGTTATAATTTGCATCTTGTTCCTGACTCTGTTGCAGGAGCCCTGGTCGCCAGGGCGGGCCGCGGCCGTGCCCGAGGCCGCCGGAGCCGCCCCGAGCGCCCCCCCGGCCGCGCCGGGATGCGGGGGGACGCGGCGGCGTCTACGAGCACCTCGGGGGAGCTCCCCGGCGCAGGAAGCTCTACTGTGCCACCAAGTACCACCTCCAGATCCACCCCAGCGGCAGGATCAACGGCACCCTGGAGAAGAACAGCGCCTTCAGTGAGTACCGGGCTCGCCTCGCCCCACACCGCGGCCCCGGGCCGGGCTGTGCGGGGACGGGGGTCCCTCGCCCGCACCAATCGCGCTCTGCTCCGGCGGGCAGCGAGTGCTGGACGGGGCGGACGGGGCGGTGGCGAAGCCGCTCCCGCCTCCGCTGCTGCCCCGGAGCCGGGGCCACCGCACGGCTGCTGAGGCTCCTCGGCAGGGACCGGGGGCGTCCCGCGGGGTCGGGGCATTGGCCCCCTGCCGTCGCCTCGGCGTCCCGAGAGCCGCCCCGCTGGCTCCGCCGGACGCGCAGCTCCCCTGCCCCGGGGGCTGGCAGCACCCCCGGCCCTCGAACCGGGCGGGGAACTCCCGAGCCGGCCCTGCAGGGTGCGGGGAGCGAGCCGACCGCCGGCGGAGGGTCGCGATCCCCCCGGGGCAGAAGGAGACCCCCAAGTTTCCCCCGACGGGGCCCGCGACCCTGCCCCGCGCAGCCCGCCCGAGCTGTCACTTGGCCGCGCCAGCCCTGCCCCAGCCCGGCCCGCTGGGCAGCCGGCGGCCAGCACCTCCCCGGGGCCCATCCCGGAGCCCTTGGGGGCTGCCCGCATCTCCCCCGTCCCGTCCCGTCCCAGCTTGGCTCCCGCGGGACGCTCGAGCCTCCACCGGCTAAATCACATCTGTCCCCTTTGACATGTGCCGGGGAGCGGCGGTAATTAAGATGAAAGCGGATATGTCGGGAGTGAGGGCGTTTGTGCGAGGGCGGAGGAGGCAGCAGAGCGGGGCTCAGCACCGGGGAGCCCCCGGCGCCCCCGCACCCAGCCCGGGCGCAGCCCGGCCTCCGCCCCGGCCCCGCCACCCCAGGATGCGTAAATCCCGCCTGGTGATGGCACACAGAGATAGGGAGACCTCAGGGATCTGTCTGAAGTCCATAAAGGAAAACCACTATTTCCTAGAGAAACCCCCCCTCGCCGTCCCAGCCCGGAGGAGGCATCCTTCAGCAGCGAACCGGTGCCTGATTCAAACCAGCTGTGCCAAAACCAGCCCAGCTCTCCCAGGCCAGCAATCCAGCTCTGCACAGGGAACAGCGCCCCGGCTCTGCCTTCAGGCTTTCCAAAAGGCAGCAGGGGGTTCGGGTGCCAGGGTCTCCTCTTGCTTCCAAGCACTCATAGAAAGTACAGAGCCATTAGGCCGTGGCTGGAGAGCTGAGAGCGGGGTTTGAGCGAGCCTGATGGAGAGCCATGCACGTACAGCAGCATCTTCCGAGCCATTGGTGCCTCCATCAGAGTCCTGGCACCTTTGGCTGGACATAAACTTTTGGGCAGCAGCCTTGCCTGGGACACTTCTCGTGCTGCAGGACCCCATCTTGGACGGCCCGAAAATCTCCTCCCTGTTAATTTGTCTCAGACAGTCATACAGTCCTGTCTGGAGGGCTGCACTGACCTCCTAGATGACAAGCCCCTTTCATGATTATGTACGTGGCTCTAAAACGCAGCGGCCTCGCTCTGTTTCACCCTCTGGAGACCTCAGCACGGGCTTTGTCCTGAAATGGGCGGCTTTGTGACTGGCTTCAATAAGTCAAGAGCTCTTGTGTTCCTAAGCATTAAAGAGGATTTAAACTTTTTTATACACATATAGGATTAAGTGAACCTCTAGTTCAGTGTCAGATCTTTTTCGTTTTTGAAAGAGTTCAATCTCAATCAGACATCTTGGGCTTTATTGTCCACCTTGTCTCGAACAATTCCTGCATCATCCTTGCTTTGTATTGTTAATAATAATAATAATAATAATAATAATTTCACATGATTGCTCTGATTTTTCTGTGAGCTAGTGGTAACTGTGAGATCACACTCCTCAGGTAAGCAGCCATGCAAATGTATCTCCAAAAAATGACACCTGAGCAATAACACATCTCCTAATTCTGTTTCTAGGCATTCTGGAAATAACTGCTGTGGACGTTGGAATCGTTGCCATCAAGGGCCTGTTCTCTGGCAGATACCTGGCCATGAACAAGAGGGGCAGGCTTTATGCATCAGTAAGTTTGGCTGAAGTCTGGCATGTGCCTGTCATTTCCTGTGGGGTGAACAGGTCTAGTGGGGAGCACTGGTTTCTTCCAAATCCACATTTCCAGAGAAGAGTGATGTTACAAGAGGTTTTTGCCTGGAATTTTTACAGGCAACCAATCGGTATGTTCTTAAAAGTGGGGAAAAGCCGTGTTCTTACTTTCGTACTACCTGGACAGCCACAGGTACGTGGAATGGCAGAATCGCCCATATTTTACGTGGATCTTGGATGCTGGCAGGCACATGTCAGATAAAGAATGTCCAGAAGTAAGTGAGCATTGATGCTACAGGAAAGCAACCTCCTGTTGGGAGTTCCTTTGCACAGAGCTTTTGGGCGGGCAGTGAAACAATTTACAGCTACTAAAAGGCAGGGCTATAGCAAAGAGAGCAAGAAGGAGAAGGTGCAGGAAGACAAAGGTGAAAATAAACACCTTATTTTACTCCTTTGACCTAATTTTTTGCCCTGATCTGCGAGATAAAATCTGGGGTGTACTGATGTAGGTGGGAGCCTTGCCTTTTCAGCCCAGACAGTATTTCCCCTGAGTGAATAAAATGCTTCAGCTTAGACTTCTTCACACTCAGGGACACACCAGGGCACGTTTGTCAGCGTGTACCATACACATTATCTCCCTACTTGAATTTCTCCCATTGTCCTTGATTACATCCCGGCAATCTTGCGATCTCTTACTGCACGGCAGCCAAAGTGGGCAGTTCCCCCGTGAATCCTGGGGCATGGAAGCAGGTTTGGAGAGGAGAAATCTGGCTGAGGTGAAATTTGCTCCCTCCTAGAAGTCATTAGATGTACCTCTGCTGATTTGAGCAGCCGGGCATACCCTTGAGCAATGTGATCTTCTCCCATGAGAACCCAGCCTAGGTGACACAATCAGCTCCGTGCCTCCCCAGCTTGACACATTTAACTCCACTTTTCAGGAGTGTTCTGGCAGTGTTTATGACCCAATTTCTCACGTGATGCTCCCTGATTAAGGAGCTTGTGTGTAAAGATGAGGGTTCTTTGCTGCTGCAGAGAACCAAACCAAAAACGATTTTGGCAAAGCGAAATACAGAGGAAGACTAGTGAAGGCATGGTAGCTCTGCTTGCCAAAATTAAGTCTGTCCACTTCTGTGCTTCTGGTTAATATTCTGATTGAAATGGGTATCTTTCTCAGTGGATCTCCTCCATCAGCTCAGAGCCAGCATCTGACCCAAAGAAATTATTTGGAAGGATGATTTTTTCAATTTCTTTCTTATTTTTCTCTCTTTCTTCTTCAAAATAGGTTTGGAGTTTATTCCTTCAGATTACTTAAAGTGAAATAAAATAAGACTAAACAAATTCGGAGCAAAAAGCTCCTCTCCTAAAGTGGAGGAAAGCCAGGAGCAGGATAGCTCTGAGACTCCTTTTCTCCTGGACTTCCCGTTCTGGTGTGAGGAGCATCAGGTCATCCTGAAGTTTGTTCATCTGTCTCGTGCCAAAGAATATCAGCCATGAAAGGTTTCTGTATAACTTGAAAAGATAATTTGTCCTCTCCAGCTGCAGCTTGAGAGAGGCTGTTTTACACCTGTGTTTCAGAGCTGGAGGGACAAGCCAGGGAAAGCTATTCCACTCCAGCTTTTTTCACAGGAGTGCAGAGGGGTGAGGGCTCAGCTCAGGAGGAACTTCCTGGCTTTGCTTGACTGGAGAAAACTGTCCAACAACTTCACTGATATCACTGGCCCAAGACCCTGTGCAAAGCCCCTGTTGCAAAAATCTGACTAATTCAGGGAGCATTTTATGAAATCGTACCGGAACAACTCCGTTATCCCTCGGTTCACCAATTTCCCCATGTCAACAAAATGGGTTTGTTGAGCCTGCAGGATTCCTTTGTGCCCTTAGCAGATCGTGATAATCCTCTAGATTTATCCTGTGTGATAAACCTCCCCCCCCAGCCAGAAGGGAGGCAGGCAGCAGGACGAATCCACCTACATCTGGTGGCTGCGTGGGCTCCAGCACCGCAGCATCTGAAAACCTTGTCCTTGCAAGGAAGGGCACTTCCGTTTCACAGCTGGGAAGCCGGGACATGTGGAGTCTTTTAAAATCTTGTTATACACCCATCAGCCTTTCTGGGGAGTGAACAGCATTAAAGATATGCTGTTAGTGGGGTCTGAGGGCTTTTCTGGCCCCAGCCTGGCTACCTGTGCCCTTTCCACCTCCTCCAGAGAACGAAAAATATAAAACCATGGTGGTAGTTCCCTTCTGCCTCTGGGCTTCACACGTGTTAGATCCTGAAATCTTAATCCCACAGGCAGAGCAAGGATGGGTTTGGGGCTGAGGAAAGGTGGACAGTGTGGGAGGTCCTTTGTGCTGGTTCTCCTGCTCCCAGGGAGCGGGGGACAGTTCCTTGTGCCAGGCTTTTGCAGAGCTGTCTCTCAGTCAAGGAGCAGGTGAAAAGGGGCAAATTTGGACAGATCATGTGAGATGTGAGCACCTGGGATGGGTGCACGTTCTGCCTTACGGTTTGTGATGAAGGAGCAGCCGGGCATTTTGGAGGAACACACTGGTAGGCAGAGCGTGCTTTCGCTTTGTTGTGCTGACAAAGAAGCTCCGTAAAGGTGCAGGTTACTGCTCAAATATCCATCATGGACTGGATGTAATAGACTACAAGTGTATCTAATACAGAATTGAAGAGACACATTTTACATTACGCTGTAGGATTCTGCCTTTTCTATAGATGGCAGAGGTTGATAGGCAGCAATTAAATCACCTGTCCAGTTCACAGGTGTGTTAAATTCATAAGCACCAAAAAAAATTACTGCTGAACAATCAACAGAGCTATTCACTCCTATTTACGCATCATTTTTTTGTTTTCAGTTTGGTTTTGGGGCCTCTTCCTGGGGTCTCTGATGCACAGAGTGTGCTCACACTGCTGCCAGGGAGCACCTTGTTCAGGCTCAGCGCTTCCCTCCTGCCTTTTGTAGCCCCAGCCCAAGGTTTTCTTCCCAAGTGTGCTGCTGTCCTTGTCCTAAAACTGCGTCTTGTTTCAGATTTTGTTGCGTTTCCTTTGCAGGAGAACTACAACTCTGAGTGTGAGTTCGTGGAGAGGATCCACGAGCTGGGTTACAACACCTACGCCTCCCGTCTGTACCGGACTGTCCCCAGCAGGGCCGGCACCAAGCGCAAAGCCAGCGCTGAGAGACTCTGGTACGTCTCAATCAATGGCAAGGGACGACCCAGGAGGGGCTTTAAGACCCGCAGGACACAGAAATCCTCTCTCTTTCTGCCCAGAGTGCTGGATAACAAAGACCATGAAATGGTCCGGCTGTTCCACACGAACGTGAAATACCGGGAGAGTCTCCTGAAGGCCCCGAGCAAGAACCAGCGCAGAAGGAGAGGACACTGACGGGGTGGGGGGAGCTCGTGTTGGGGATGGGAGGGACTGAGAGCCTTCAAGATGCTACTAAAAAAACTAACAGCTGTGATTGTACGAGAGGCATTAACACGGACAGGTTTTATACGCTGTGTACTAGAACCCAAAACCACATCGCTTGCTTTTAGCTGTTGTAGGACTGTTCCCTGTGGGGAAAGAGATGAGAGATAAGCTGAGGCACACTCAAAGGTAAATTAGCTGGGTGTAATAATTTTGTCAATGACTTTCACGTTTTCTTTTCTTAAAAAAAAAAAAAAAAAAAAAAAAGTATATTTTTTATTTCAAGTATTTTCATTCTAACTTGCCATAGGCTATTATCTCAGTGATGCTGCCCTCCCAGAGCACATGGATATTTTACACTTACCAGATTTATGTCCACAGAGAAGGTATAGCACTTTCATGGCTCTTCTGGCCATAAGAGGCTACATTCTTATTTTTACATAATGCAGGAGTTAGAAAACCGGTGTTTTGGTTTGTTTGTTTGTTTTTTAATTTACATATATTTATTTTTATTTTAAGACCAGCTGTTATCAATCGTACTTTTTCCAAGACTGTCCAAGAGAAGTAAGATTGTCAACTACTTCAAACACTTTAGTAGACCTACACATCACAAGATTATCCTTGATTTTGTGAAACTAAATCTCCGAGATGCCTGACGTTGTCATTTAAATAAATGAATGTTGGTAGAGTGGCATTGGCATTGGTCAGGCTTTGGCAGCATAAATCTGTTTACCAGCTGATGAATTCTCTCTTAGAATAGGGCTCAAAGGTGAGGTGAAAGAGAGTAGGCTCAGGCTGGATATTGGGAATGAATTGTTCCCTGTAAGGGTGAGGAGGCCCTGGCACAGGCTGCCCAGAGAAGCTGGGGCTGCCCCATCCCTGGGAGCATTCAAGGCCAGGCTGGATGGGGCTTGGAGCAACCCAGGGTAGTGGAAGGTGTCCCTGCCCACGGCAGGGGGTGGAATAGGATGAGCTTTAAGGTCCCTTCCAACCCAAACCATACCTGGTTTCTATTATTTTTCTGCTGTGATTCTGGAAGTTAACTTCTGCAAAGCTGAGGAGATTCCACACCACAGATTCAATTTTGAGCAAGGAGTTAAGCTTTAAACATTTCTCTTGGCATCCAGGAGATGACAGAGTAGTACAGAAACTGAGATGTTCTTGACAAGCACAAATAATGGTCATTTCAGTGAGGTTTGGCCTTGTGCTCTTCATTTCCCAGAATTAGGCCCTGATAGCGGAGAGCTGGAGCGAAGAAAGACTGCACTGAAAGAAATGCTCCATCTGAATTTAACAAAAGATCTGTAAGTTAAATCTGACATTACGTAGAAACAGACAAGTGTGAATCCCATTCCTGGTCATATTGAGGAGAAAAAAGGCCTTCTTGTGGGCTGCTGTTGAATGTGCTCATTTAAATGTGCTCATTTAAAACTAGATAGTGAAAAACCTTCCATTTGCTAGGAGGTGAAATCCATGAGGGGGAGGAGTAAGATGAGTCCACAGTATGAGGTGACCGAGCCTAGGTTTAGCACTGCTTATATCCCTATAAAGGTAAAACCAGAAAGGTGTTCTTTGTGCTCCATTCCTTCCACCCTTGCATCTTTTCTGCAATATTCTAACAAAGGAGGAAACTATGTTTGAATAAGAAAGTCAAAGTTCCTTGATCTCTGTTCCCCTTTATATTGAAATAATGTGAAAAGACCCTTGAAGGACATACATTAAATAATGGTGCACACAGAATAGACCTAGGTTTAAAGAAGAGTGCGGGAAACCACGACCCATGTTCCCAAATTTTCCTGCTTTTACAAAATAACCGAAAATAGTGCTGGGATCTTCACAGAGTTAATCAGGCAGTCTCATGTCAGGAGCCACTGTGCAAGGAGGAAACATGGAGAAGGAAAAAGAAACAGAAGAATTCAGATTTTCTGTTTGCTCGCTCTCCTGTGAGCCACACAAGGCCCAAAATGCTGCAGGATCCAGGGTGCCTTCTGAAAGTTGCTTGTATCAGGGCAGAAGATTAAGTTTTGCCTCCTGGGCATCAGGGGTGCTTTGGAGACACCTTGCTGGCTCTGCCAGCTCCCCTATCTCAATTCCCAGCTTCCCACCAGAGGCAGGAGCTGACTGGGCAGGAAAGGGGGATGCAGGGAGCCCTCCCAGCTCTCCAGCTCCAGGAACAAAATGCAAGGCAAGGAAAGATCACATACAGCTGAAGGTTAAAAGAGATGGTTTCCCTCATGTTTAATTTCTAAATAAATAAATGAAGAATATTTATTTTCGCCGCTTTCAGATCGACTTCGCCTCAAATTGTAACAAAACCAAGATCCATTCTCACTTTCTCTCCCCTAAAATTGCTGTTGTAAAGTTAATGGCTACTGGCTGCTTCAGGTATTTTTGATACAGTCCTGCTGGTCTACAGAAAACAAACTCCTGTTTCCCGTGACACAAAGATGCATCTTCACCCCTGCTCCAAGTCCATTTCCTACCAAACGTTTACTCTTCACTCCCAGCTTTGCTCAAGGGCAAGTGTTTGTGCTGGCTGTATCCCTTGCCTTGCTCTACCCCTGCTCTTAGCAAATTTTCCTCTCATTCTTTTCTCCCGCCTCTCTTTTCCAGATGGCCCAACTCCCTGCCCTAAAGGACCAGCAGGTAATTGCTGTGGGTGATACAGGAATATCACTAATTACAAAACACCTGCTTACTCCTGCCTTGGTTTTGAGCTGTGTTTCACTCCTGTAGGAATATTGTTTTAACCACTTTCCCATAGGAAACAGCAATGAAGTTAAGCTTAACTAATGAACTAATATCCTTATTTCAGTGTTAGTTTTCATCCCAACAAGGTCTAAAATACTAACACTGAAAAAGAAAGGAGAGGGGAGACAAAAGAAAAAAATAATTAACTGATTGGATACAATGGCATTTTAACTACTGTAGGTAAGTGATGATTTTCACATCAACCTAAAACAATTTCATCCACATTCTTAGAATTTTTCTTTGCTCAGCCTCATTGCAGCAACTCAAAGGAGATGGCTTTGGGATTTGTCTTTTTTTTTTTTTTTTCCTATCTTTTAAGAAACATTAATGTTCTTGTTGAAATGCTTTTCATTACAGACATTCATTGCTTAATATTCTTTGAGCAACCTTGAATTCCACAGTTCCCAGACACTGCCAGGCCAAAATCCTATTCAGGATAATGATCCCAGTTGTGTTCTATATCCTGTTTTATTTCTTTGGACCAGAACCAGAGGGGATACCTTACAAGAGGAAGGAGATTTGAGCTGTTTTCTCCTCAGGATTAAAACATCAAGATGTGTCTCCTCTTTCAAAAGGTTCTTGAGTGAATCTATACCTTTCCATTGTACAGGCTGTTACTGGGATTTTTTTCTTTTGTGTTTTTTTGAGGAAGATGGAAACTTTACCCCTTTGGGGGCTGCAGAGTTTCTGCAGACTTCACATACTCCAGAGCACAAAGCTATTGCTGTTCTCACCCTGGAGCCAGGAGAGGATGCTCACCAAAATTAACTGCCTTCTCCTGGGCTACCTCCTCTAGATGACCCTGCTTGAGGGCAGGGCTTGGGTGGGATGCCCTCCACAGCTCCCATCTCTCAGCCTGTCTGTGATTCAGTGATTAGCTGTACTTAATTCAAGCTGATTATTAGTTGCCTTTCAATGTTCAGATTCCTGCTGTGCATTTTGGAGTGCAGTTCCCTCTCCCAACCCCTCCGACGTCTCTCCATTCACAAACCACGCATGCTGTTCAGCTTGGGATCAGTAATTCTCCAGCCCACCCTAACAGTCTGGTGCACTAACCATCTGTTTTCTCCCTTAAAATCACTTACTGCACATTCAGTAGAGCTGCCCAGCTGCCAGGTATGAACAAGAATTGAGCAGCTGGGGTATGTACTTCCAAAAATTATCTTTTCAGCTTGCTCTTCTGCACCATCTCTTTCCCACACTCCACAAGGTACCTTTTCTTCATCTCCTTCACCCCCTCCCCACAGTAAAAGTCTTTCCATTGATGCCAATTCTAGCACCTTGTAGAACCATTTCCTCACAGTTTTGTACTTTTGAAAAACAATGTTCTGTAGAAATTGTACAAATAGTGCAAATATTTTGTTCCTTTCCCAGTCGTTGATACATTACTTGAACTGGGCTTGAATGTCATTGTCTTTTCATGAGGCAGGGGACAGTGAATTCAGGGGTTTTGGCAAAGTTTTCATTTACTTGCTTCCAGACAGAAGACACACAGCCTGGTCTGGGACTTCTTGATTTATGTCTGAAGCAGATCTTTCAGTTCCTTTAATCCTTGCTTTATCCCATCATAGCTCTGTTCAACAGCCTCATGTAAAATATCCCAGCCTCTGGTGATTGCGTTGGGACTTCTGTGGCTGCCTCTTGGTAAAAAGCAAGAGTTGTGCTTGAAACATGAATAGCTCCCCCATGTCGAATAACTAAGTCACAAAGCAGGAATTGTTTCCAAATTGACTCACACCTTTTTTCTCTCCACTTTGTAAGCATGGATGCTCTCTTTGAGCATCATTAATTTGCCATCCTGAGATTATATTCTGGTAGTTCTGTCATATTTCTGGCTCCCCGTTTCACCACTTTCTAGGGGTCTGATACTTGTTTCTACAAGGCCTTCTTCTGCTTCCTGTTTGCCTCAGCAAGAACAGCAGTGAGCTCCATTTGTATTTGGAAACTGCTTCACACTTACTCCCTCAGCATTCAGAAGAGGGCCTGCTGACGTTTCTCAAGGTAATCTTATTTAATTACAAAGAATGTACAAAATCTGTTTTTTTCAGTCACCACAAGCATGAAAACCATGCTGGAGGGGATGTTTTGTTCTTACTCTTTAACAGCACTAACCAGCCCCCAAACCCTCCCTGTTTCGAGTCCTTTTGTGAGCTCTTGGATTTCCTGCTTTACTTCCTGACATTTCCACTTTCTTCTCTGCTTTTCTCCCACAGATGCACAACCCTCTGGAAAACAATGGGCAAAGAAATCCCTTTGGCCACACGTGCCTTCCCTTTGGATGGCTGCATGGGCCTGGTGCTGGAATGGGGCTGGTGTTAGTTCAACTATTCAGTCGACAAGGCTTAAGTGTTTCTTATAATTGTCTGAATCGAGGATGTGGTTACACCCCCAGCTTTCAGAAGGTTTTCTCCCATCCAGAGCAGTCCAGGGTGAAAAAAAATCTCTACAACCAAGCTGTTACAACACTCTGATATTCACCATCAAATCTTTGATTCACAGCCTCATCTGTAGATATGAATTCAGAAGGACAGAGAAGTAAATATATTAAAGTTGTAGCCAGGCAGGGCAATATATGAGATATCAAAAAAATCTCTTTGAGTTGCATTGAAAACCTTCCCCCTGAGCACCCTGCCACCACTGAGCACTGATGTCCAAAATCTCCCTCAGACCTAAATGATAATCTCAGAAAATAAAGCTGTTAACAACAACAATGAAAGCTGTGAATCTTAGTGCTTATTTGCATCTGATATAAAGCACAAGATTCTTCACACTTATATGCCCATGTATCTCATAAAAATTTGGAATTTTCCTCCAAAAAAAATGTATAACATTAAAAATCAGGATTCCTTTTTCTGGCCTCAAAAGCTGAGGGAGAGCACTAAAAAAAAGAGAGCTTTGCAATGTACCTCTCCAAAAATGAATACAGACAAATTAAGCCAAACCTTTCTAAGTTTAGTCATAGAGGAATCACTGATTGCCATATTGATACAGCAAAGACATTTGCACCATTGGGCCCCAAACAAATGAGATTCCACTTATTTCTATGCCCCTGGAATTGAAAATGGTTCCATTTTAATTTCAATATTAATTACCAGTGACATGCTGAAGGCCTTGTAAAGAGAGGCATTCAGCTGGGACAGCTGTTTGTGCATTGTTGATGTGCAGAATTGTTGTCTAAGAACCAAAGGATACCAGCTTATTTCTCTGCCAAAAAGATTTTGACAGGAACTGTTGAGATCTGTCTAACCAAAACAATAATCTGTGCACAGAGGGACCTTATTGACAGCTCTTCTCCTTCTCCTTCTCCTTCTCCTTCTTGGAATGCAAAACGTTTTTATTGGTAATGAGTACAGCATCTTTCTGCTGGCTGCAAAAGAAGTACCTTTTAGCAGGAAAATACACCAACAAAGGAGCCTCTCCAGCCCAAACTATTCCATGATTCTCTGTGGAGAGGTAAGGCAGAGGGGAAAGATGCCAACCTGTCAAAAGCAGGGGACTGCAAAGGGTATCTCCTGATGAACGAGATCCTGGCAGATATTCCTGCATCTTCTGGAGCTTAACAAGTGGATGTGAAATGTCTTCAATCACCCCTTGGTTGCTTCTGGTCTCCTCTGCTGTACAGGTCTCCAGGGACTGAAGGATTATTGTTTCTGCTCTGCTCTGTTAATGACATTTCAAAAAATGATCATGGATAGGAACCCATAGCTGCTGCCAGAGGCGTTTTTCCAAGCTGAGTTCCTTGATTTGCCCACAGGAAAAGCTTAGCTGCAAGTGTGGAGATGAGAAACCTCCTTCATGGTTGTTTCTCGTGTTCTTCACTTGCTGGTAAACAGCCTAAGAAGGCACCTGGGATGGGAAATGGAAGTTCTCACTCACATCCGTGATGTGGAGACAGCCCTTAAAGACAAACTGACCCAGGGAAGGAAACATTGCCAGCTGCAAATGTCACTTTTTTATTGTGGCCATTGAAACGACAGCAAAAAGAAGTGACCAGCTTCTAAAATATGAACGAATAGGAGCCCAAAATACTTCATGAATAAAAGCAGACACATAAGTATCTAGGTATAAAAATTGCACTTGAGTTTGACTTATTTTCCTCCAATTTTAGGCCAAAATAATTTTTTTTTGTAAGCAGAAGGCCCCTTGCTTTTTGGGTGTGCTCAGAAAAGAGCACTGCCCATAAGGATGTTGTTGGAAAAGTTTATTTCAGCAGCATGAATTAGCAAAGCAGAGAGAAAAAGAGTGTTAAAATATGTATGAAACCCTAGGGAAATTTTGGAAACTTGTTCTCCTCTGAGAACTAATATAACAAAAGTGAATATCTTGGATAAGGTAGCAGTCCTTTAGTCCACATATCTGCCTCCTCTTCTATTAAAGATTTGCTCTCTTCCTGCTTTCCATAGGGAGAAAATTTATTGAACTGATTGATCTTTATTTCTTTTCGAAGCTATCTTAAACAGTCCTTTGAAGTTTGCAAGTTCAAATGTCTCCTGTTCCCTTTTGGAAGGTTTGAAGGATCTGGGAAGGTGAACAAGCAGATCTATAATTAAAGAGCAGTCGATGGTAACTGTCCTCCTTTGTGAGCATTCTCGGGCCACCTCCAAATATAGAGGCTTGAAGAGAACTGTCCCGTTTTAGTCCTGCAATAGTTTAGATGCCACCATTGCATAGCAGGAGGGAAGCCTTTCTGAAATCCAGGGAGCATCCCCTTTTTGGCCACAAAACATCAGGTTTTTTGTTCAAGGTCTTCACTTTACAGGTTAAAGAAAATATATCTTTTTTCCCCACAGTGTCAATCTTAAATGCTGTGGTGCCTTTATTGCTGAAATGTGTGGATGTGAAGAACAGTGAGGAGAACTGTGAGGAGAATTTAGAGACATCCTGGTGCTAATACAAATGTAAGAAGCACAGGACAGTGGGGGTAGCTGCAGAGCTCCTGGAGGACCCAGCCCCTGTAGGGTGTGCAGTTCTACTGGCTTGGAAATATCTCTGGCACCAGCTGTTTAATTTACAAAAGTTTGTCTTGAAAGAAAGAGAGAAAACTAGATCTGATAGCATCAAAATATCACAAGATTTCACACTATGAGTGGGATGCCTTTTGCATTCGGAAATATCCTTTTTCTTTCGTTTGGAAACATACTTCTGTTGGAAGTACTTCATGTAAGTTTGATTATTCTAAACAAAACTACATCATATGTGACAACCAGCCAATAGTTCTCCTTAAACCAATCCTTATCTTTGCAAATTACCCCTTGCATGAATTTTGGAGGCAGAAATGGGCTCATTCACCAAGTGTGACCAGAATTCAGTGCCTTTAGATGCTTCATTAAGAAAGAATTGACAGCAGGTCACGGCTCCACCTTCCTTTAGTGTTTCTACGAGGAAAAGCCACCCAAACGTTGTTTTATGGAGCCAGGAGCGAGCTCCTGTGAAAGAAGTCTCCTGAGAGAGTGTCCCTAGAGGATAGGTGACCCACACTGCTGGGCACAGCATAGCTGTGGTGTGATCCTGCGTGCCTGGTTTACGCTGCAGACATCGCAGGCTCACAGGCATGTGCTGCTCAGACCGTGAAACCAACCGACAATTATTCTTAAATCCTTAGACATTTTTTCGTGGCAACATGGGTCTAAAACTACAGCAGCAGAAACTGAGTTTATTTGTGTCCCACAGTCTGTCTGCTCCGAGTATCTGTTACCCGTATTCAGTATTGCATATGGAAAGAAAGCCCTCAGGATCAGATTAACCCTTTCTCTCCCTGGTTCTGAATGAAGAAGGAAGCAGTATTTCAAGTGTTTTACTGGAAATGTGTTCAAAAATAGCCATGAAAAACCAAGATTCTCTATTATCTTTCAGAGGGGGACCAGGATGGCAAAACAAAGCTCTTCAGAACTGAGTCAGAGAGGTCTAACAAGACCTTAGAGAGGTTAGACAAGAGATAAATCTTGGAGACAATCTAGGTCGTGTTCCATGTAAAGAACATGATGGTTAAGCAAAGGAAGAATTAATTCTTTTTTAGAAATTAGTGAAGTATTCGGTAAAAAAGCTATGGAGAGGCTGAAAGACACTTTGTGCCTCTCTTCCATGCAACACTGGTAAAACAGAATTGGAAAGGAGACGTGGACAGAGAAAAAAAGCAAGGAGAGATAAGAAAAATACTCTCACACCTTGAGCTGCTCTTGTGGTGCTGTTTCCTCCATGAGACTGATGGAGGAAAAAGAAGAAAAGAAGCAGGGACAGGTGGGGAAAAAACAGAGAGTCAGTTTAGAAAACTGCCTTGGAAAACCCTGCCAGGTGAAGGCCAGTGGGTTTTTATTCTGCACACACTTCCAGGACTAAAGCATTTTATCAAAATTCATCTTTTCACACCAATGGCATCATCCACTTGTCGGTGTGACACTTTGATTTCACTTATTTCGGAAACAGACTCGTACTTCCTATTCGCCCAGACCGTGGTGGCAAACAGGGATGTATTTAATGGATGGGAACCCGTGTTTTCAGCTTTGGGGGCACACGTGCTCTTGTCCTTGGAGACACCATGGGAGGGGAAGTTTATGTTATCCCAGATGGGATGAGGCTCTTGGAGCCCCTCACGGCAGCCTGGGCAGGAGCCCCAGGGCAGTCCTGCAGGTGCTGGAGGGAGCAGGAGCTGGCACAGATCTGCACAGGCTCCACGTGTGCTGGTGAGGAACCAAAATAAACCAAAATAAACCCAAATAAACCAAATGCTAAGCCAAGAAAAAAGGCTGCTCCCATCCCCGCTGGGTACCGTGAGTGTGCAGGAGCCGGGGCAGTAGAACCAGGATTACATTTCAGAAATTTGCTCAGCTCTACAACCCAACAGTTGTATTTCAATCTCAGTGGTAGTGCAAGGCAGCATTTTCAAATAATTCTGCATTTCAGAGGGGAGGTTTTCTTGCTCCTGCAAAGATACAAACCTGGCAACAGTTCCAGGACTACTGGGGCTCTGTGAGATTCTTTCTCCTTTTTGCTTCCAACTGCAAGCAAAGGTAGGTCTCTCCCTTCCTGAGTGATTTTTTGTGCAAATCTTTGCATAGCTTCAGTACAATTGAGAGAGGGGAAATGGTTTTGAGCCAAGTGAATTAATTGCAAATTGATTTAATGGGTTCAGCCACTGAATCTGAGTAACCAAGGTTTTGAATAACTGAGATGCTTTTCAGTGTAAGCAATAAATGCCAGGGATAGAACTGTATTATAGGCAACAGAGACTATGACTGAGCTTTGGATAATCAAGATTCTACTTTGTATCATGTATACTTTGGCAGCAGCTGATTCCTGTAGGAATAAGAAAGTAAGAACATGTGCAAACTGCAGCATGACACTACCCCTGTGACCTCGTCAACAACTTCAAGGTCATCATCAGAAAATCCTTCAGCTTTTTTTTTTTTTTTTTTTTTTTTTTTTTTTTTGCCTGGTTACACGTGGGTTGTTAAGATTTATTACAATCGTTGGGAGAGAACACCTGCTAAATGTCAAAAGATTCCTGGGAATCTTCAAGTGTTTTGCTAAGGCAAAACTGCACCTTTCACACAGCTTTTGCGAGTCCAGCCTGACGGAATACAGCCCCGCCTCCACCGATTCGGGGAATTTTGTGATTCTGATTCTGTGATTATTTGGTCATGCCCTAAAGCAGAAGCATAACCACGAGTGGTATTCAAATGTATTTGCTCTCCAGGCAAATTTACCACTGTCTAAAATGATCCATTTTTGTTTCCTGGGATTCCTGACACGTAACATACTCTGAGTAAGGACCAGATCCTTGACTGAAATCAGCTGGCATTGCTGCAACGGCTTTTGGTCAAGCTGAGCACTTAATCAGGTGCCTAAGCACTGTCTAAATGTATTGGGAAAAACTAAATTTGACTTGTGCAATTTATCCTAAACAAACATGGAGAAAGATCCTTAAGTTCAGGTTTCTAGAGGTTTTTACTGAAAGTCACCACGTGTCTCCTTTGGCCGCACAGCAGTGTTCCTCCCCTACATCACCATTTTATTTTCGGCTCAGCAATTCTCCTTTTTGTGTTGTTTTTTTTTCTTTCCCTGAGCGATGAAACTCTGTCTGCTTTTCAAGACTAATGCACGGCCCCTGAGTGAAGGCAAGGCTGTGATTCAAATCAAGGGTTCTGTTGACATTATAATCCTTAGGAGCACAGCTGGAGCATTTCATGAACGGTAGCAAAGACCCTCCATTGATTTACTGCCTTGGTATTCCATCAGGAGCCCATGTTCTGTGTTGTTGGCTGCAACACACAAAAAATAACTCGGCGAACTTCTAATTAAGGCATTTCGCTTCTTGCCCATCTCGTAAGAAAGGAGCTGTGCTATATGTGAGATGCTGCTGCTGGTTTTATGGATTCTCCCCTATTTTTGTAGCAGGAGGGCTTCAGGCCCTAAGAAGGTCCTGTGGGCTATACACAGGATAAACACCAAAGTTGCTCCCCGACCTTTCCAAGCAGCGTGAGAGCGCAGGAATTTTCATGCATCTCCCCCCAAGCTCTCTCCGAGCTCCTTTTCGTCCCAGTTTTACAAAAGCCTTTCCCAGCCTCACCATTCCTCAAGCAGAAAAATACCCATTGCAGCAAAACAGGGACCCACAGCTCTGCTTCTGGGCACGGAATAAACCCTTGCCTTCCTGCAGGGCTGGTCCCCAGGCACAGCATGCACGAGAGCAATTTGGGAGCCGTGCTCTTTCCCGTCTCGCCCCTCGTTCCCAGGCGGAGCGCGGCCGTGCTGCCAGCCCCCACTGACCTGAAGATGAGAGTTCCCTAGATTGTTTCCAGCTTGCACTGCTAGCCCCGCTGAATGAATAGCCCCGGCAGTATTTTTGGGGTGGTGACTCACCACAAAGTCATGAATGGCCCCTTAAGAGACCATCAAAAGCCCCCTGCTAAAAGGTTTTTGTTGTCCTACGCTCCAACACGGTTTTCTCAGTTCATTGTCCAAGCAGAGAGCTGGGACTTAAAAGGCAGCAGAGGAGACATGCAACTCCTGATCTGACACCATTCCTGGTTATCCCAGCCTACAGCAACAGCCAGAACAGTCTTCTCAGTCACTGCAGGGGGTGCGAAGGTGCCAGCCAGGACCTCCACTTGCTCACCTGCCTGCTAACTCCAGTGGTACTTCAGGCAGATAAGTGTCATGGAAATTGCAGGGTTTAGGGATAAAGGTGTCTTGGCAGATCTGGTATCGAGTGTGTCAGTCATACTTTTTTTTTTTTTGCCTTCAGGAAGTGCTTCATAAGCTTTGTTGATCCTCTCAAAAATGACATCAAGTTGTCAGGGGTTGTTATCACAGTTCCTTGTACCTCCAAGCGCAATGAGATTCAACAACTTGGGCAGGACCAAAGGAAAACTGGTGTTGATGCATGGTCTGGATTCAAAAAAGGGCTTGGAACAGCTGTAAGTCCTGGAGTTGTGAGCATTATATTTGGACAGAAAGACAGCTGTGAAAAGGAAAAATGGCATATGTCCATTTTTCTGTCTGAAAGCGTGGCAGGAGATGCAGAGCTTTAATAGAAGGTGTTGCCTGTTTACCTTCTTTCATCTGTGACATTTGTGTTCTTCAGGCACCTTCACTGGGCTTCAAGCCTTGGTAGCATCTGGGTTTCAAACTTTCTGCCTCTTACTGAGCCAGAGGTGCAGCTGGTCAGAGCTTGGCTAAAGCCACCTGGTCAAGACCTGCCCAGGTGTCTGTTGGCACATCCAAGAGCTCAGTGACACAAATCCTGCTGAATAATTCTTTGCAGGGCCCACCGCTGTTTTATCTGACCCATATTTTTGGGACTGAGTACTCCAGCAGGTGGATCGTGGCAAAAGGAAAATGTTCTGAAGTTGCCCTCCCCTGAGCAAGGCTGGGCCCCACCTCAGCAGCAATCCCTCCCTGGAGGTGATCCCCCAACCACATCTTCTCAAAAGTGGGCCAGTAGAGACAATAAATAAGCCAAAGGAAAGCTCAAGACAAAACTTTTGAGCCCGGAAATCTTGCAGGGCGAACCAGAGCAGATCTCTCCTGGACCACTTTCGGCGTTGCAGGATGATGGAACAGGTTTGAACCCTGTGAGATGGGCAATTCTCCTGGCAGAGTTTCCCAGTCTGACTTCCCAGGATGGCCCTGCATCATGTGAGAGGCTGCAGAAGTGTCTGGCAACACCAGGCAGGACCGTAAGAACAAAATTCTGTGTGTTTGTGGACTTGTTGCAATGATTTTATCCCTGTCAGCTTGCTGTGAGCAACTGGGTGGAGAGAGGGACTCAGGACAGAAAGGCTGGGTTGCTGCTTCATGATCGAGCTGAAAACCTCTCTCAAGAACTGCTCAGTGTATTCCTTCTGAAACTATGTAGCTGTGGTTTCTCTCACAGGCATGAAGAGGAAGAACTCTCACCATAGCTCACTTTCAGAACAACAGAAAATTTTCTAGCCCATGTATGGCCAAAGACTAAGTGCAATGAAGCCATGAAGTGTTCCAATTATTGCTTCTTTAAAGGAATACCTTCACATTGTTCTTGTCCAACAAACAAAATATTCCATCATACTCATTTCTCTTGGAGCCCTGATTCCAATTTAGTGAAAAAGTGGTGAAAAAAAAAAAAAAAAAACAAACAAGATCTGGTATCAGTGAAATAATGTCATGTAAAATAAAGAGAGTGTGAGGTTTATGACTGCTTATTTGGTGGGGCTGGGGTTATCCAATGGGAGAAATACTACCAAAATCCAGTGAGATATGGTTCCCAGACAGGAATCCCAGGAGATTCTGTTACCACGCAGGAATCCCACGAGACAGTATTATCAAGAAGGAATCTGTAGTATTCACTTCACCACAAGGCAGTAATATTAGATTTTTAGAATTAAATCCTGTGGTATCTTGTTTTATAAGAGTTGGCATAGGAGGGACAGAGAAAAATGCAGTGGAAGAAAGATGCCTCCCTGGAACCTGAGCTGGGAGCCGTAATCGTTACACTGATTTCCAGCTGAAATAAAATATTAAAACATCACAAATTTTTCCTCATGGTCCCGAGATATTTTTACTCCACATGATATCAATCATTTACAAGTGAAATACATTTTAATTTTTTCTTTGCTTTTACAAAATACACATTCAAGCATTAAAATGCCAAGGCGTGAACACTGACTTGTGACTATTTTTCATCGGCATTAATATCTTCTGTATTTATTTATCTGTAATGGGTTTGCTTTTGCCATCACCAGTACTGATGTGTTAAAAATGTGTGAAAAGGCTGTTTTACATCAGCACCAAGCAAGCCTGTGAGCTGTTCTGAGCAGTGCCTCACACCGCAGGATTTTGTGATGCCTCACCCTGTGTCTGCAGTGTTCAAACAACACAGAAATGTTAGAGAATTGTTTTCCTCTGTAGGTTTTTTGGGTTTTTTTTGTAGTAACTGTGGCACAAGAAGGGACTGAACACTTGTTTCAGGAAGAACTGATTTAATTTCAGCCTCTCTCAGGAGTTTGGCCACGACATCTGTGAGCTGTGAGAGCCTTCTGGCAGTGATGGAGAGGGTCTCAGAAAGTTGCTACCAAGATGCCCGAGGGAAGAGACCAAGCCTTTCTGCTCTCACTACACAGGTAAGTCTGAATGCTCATCATCTTTTAAATAAATGTACCATTTTGTCTGCCTGTATCACCTTTGTCAATATTTAATCAGATAAAATCTAGTCAAAGACAAAAGTCCCCTCAACGTAAAGAGTTTAGCGTGAAGAGAGAGATTGGTTTTGTGATTAGCCTGAATAAAGGCTGAGTATGTGTTAAATTAGAATCTAACACCAAATTCGAGCTGTGCTTTTAATTCACCTGTATTTCTAAACAGGTCCTTTCAGAGGGAGATCTCTGAAGCTGTGTTTTGGCAGGTGAGGGACACACGCAGCGGGTCACAAACTCACATGGCTCCGCACGAGCAGTCAGAAAGCTGGCAGGATGGTTCGTCAGTCAGAAGTTGATTCTACTGACAGGGGACACAGAGAAAGGCAGGATTTTAGGTGAGAAGTGAGAGTGGAAACCTATTGGAAAGAGCATTGCTAAAACATGCCGGGAAATTTTAAACAAGAAAAGCCAGCCAGCATGGGTGCCATGGAGTGAGGCCGAAAGCCATGAAGTGACACACGGCCCTGCACCCTCCTGGCTGTGCTGACGACAAAGGTGTCACCCCTGGGACAGTGCCAGGTATTGCCGGGGCTCTTTGAAGCTGCGGAAGGGCTCGTCCCTGGAGTTCAGCTGTGCTTACAACACGCCAAGGAAAAAGAGAAGGAGGTGGCAGGAAGGGATATAAGACTCAAGAGGCATTAGCCTGTTTGCTGTGTTTGAGGATACATCTGCTTGAGTGCCTGTGGACAAGAAAGCAGGCGCAGCTGAATGGCAGGCTTAAGGATGAGTCGGTTCAGCTTCAGAAGAGGGTGTACAAACACTGATCAGATCTCATCCCTAAAAGACATCATCAAACAATGCTGGGAGCATGGAAGAGCTCTGAATGTGCTAAGTGGACCATCAGAAAACACAACACCTATAGTGGGGATGTTGGTGGCACAGAGGTACGAGGAAGATTACACAGGAGATTACTGGTGATGACAGATGGAGAAGTTACTGAACCCACACTTGGAGAGATGCAAATCACAACCCCTGGTGCTTTTGTGATAAGGATTTCAACCCCGTAGGTAATGGTTTGGGACCATTAGTTCACATACCGTGGCTTTACCCGTGGATGCTAATGGATTGCAGCCCTGGGGACAGGAGGATTGTGTCACCCCATGGTCCTGGGGCAGCTGAACCTCCCTCCGCGGTCTCTGTGAGCAGCTGAGGGCACCGCACACACGTCTGCTGCACTTTTGGCTCAGTGTATGGCATGTACCTCTGCCCAGAAGCCTGTGGAAATTTTAAGGGGGGGCATAGCCTGTGAGTGAACCTACAATGAAATTCACTCTCTGTGTGCACTGACCAATTTCACATGTTGCCACAAGACAGAAAAGCCAAACGACTGAGTCGTCTTGGAAGGATTAACAAAATTAGTACATTCAGCATCAAGCTGAGAGCCAGGACAACAGTTCATGGATCTCTTGAGACAACCTGTCAGGGAAATCTCACCTGTATTTGTGTAACATTTCACAAAGTTTGTCTCGTCCTGCTTAGCTAAATACCTTTTGCTTGATATAATGTGCTTCTATTTGCTTGTACTGCAAAGAAGCAATTCTCATCTTCCTTATTTCCCACCAATAACTCTCTCTAGTGTCAATCTCACCAGCAGCACCTCCTGCACTTCCCTGCAACATATATTTTCAAAAACTTGACTTGAGAGCCCCTAGTTTTGGTAGGAGTGGTGTTTTTGCAGAGACACTTGGTGGACTCGGGCAGAGTTTCAGAGCAGCCTCCACGGCAAGTCGCAGGATTGAGACTTGGGGCAGAAATCTGGTCCTGAATTTGGTTTGGGATTTATTGCTCAGCAACTTGGAGCACAGCTGGCTCTCTAGCCAAAACACACCGGCAAACAGAGCAAAACTGTCATGGTAACAGTGACACAGAGCGTGCTGCAATGGCACCCTGGTCTTCGGAGAGAATTCCTAAGTGGTACCACAGTAAAAATTATGGCTAATAATAACCTTAATAGTGACTATTGCTGCTACTAATAATAGCAGTAATTATATTTATGCTGTAACAACAGCGAGATATATTTGCTCGGGGTTTGGTGATTCCAAATTGCTCTTTAAATGTGTCTGGCAGATTTCTTTGTGAGCTTTCTGCTGAGGTGTTGCAGCTCCTTCAGCAGTGTAAGATAGCCCTTGAGCAAAGGTGTTCTGCATTTTCTCCTCTGCAGGTGATGGAAATGTGATTCCCTTATCCCTGATTGTCACAGAAGCTTTAGAAATATGTAACTTACAATATTATGCAAATTATAGTTATATTTAACTTACAGTAATATGCAACTTGGTCATAAATGAGTTTGGTGCTGGTGGTGCAGGAGTAGCACCACAGCAGGGCATTCCCAAAAGGGAAGAAAAGAGTTCCCAAAGCCACTTTGCCAACACGATCAAATCATGATCCCTTTCATTTGGGAGCTGACCCTGCAGCCTGTGCCCATGTTGAGTTGGAAGCACCAGGAGAATTGAGAATGGGTTGCAAACCATCCCTCAGGCTTGGTGAAAAACAGTGGGAATTTGCTGCTGCTGAATAATAATCTACAACAGTGTGTGAGGTGTGTTCCCATGGGTCTGAACTATGATTGCACGCGCACCAAAGCTGGTACAGGAGGGAGTTTGGGGGCAGTTTTTTGGATATACACTCCTTAATTTGCCTGCTGCAGTTTAGATAAACTACTGTGGTGACAGAGAGGGGTGGAGGGAAACTTTCTGAGCTCTGCCAAAATATATTGTATAACAACACTTGCCAGCACAGCTCTTCTCCCCTCTCTCCTCCCCCTTCCCAATTTTTCAGCAGTGGCCCCAGCCAGTGTGAGAAAGAGCAGGGAAGCTTCAGAGGGAAAGGAAAAGGTGAGCCCTGACTGGGGGTGTAGCACATCCCCGTGCTGTTGTTAAGGATGACACTTCTTGCCTCTTCAGCACCCACTGCGAAAACAGGCACCGCCAGCAAAAGTAACATTTTATTAAATCATTCTGGCAGCGCTTCAGGGGGGATTTCCAGGCAAACAGACAGGGTAGCTCTGAGGGCTCCCTGCCTCCTGCTCCCTCCAACACCTTCCAGTCCCCAGCCAGCGGGATCTTTCCTGGGGCCACAGTCCATCGCTCCCCAAAAAAGGGTTCTGAGCCAGGATTTCCATCCACCCTCTAAGCCCACACCAACAAACATCCACCTTCACCTGACAGAATCTTGAGGATTGGTCTGATCTCTCCAAGGCTGGCCCTGGTTTGACACAGAGCTCTAATTCCAGAGGTCCTGGCATGATATCTTGACCAGCTTCAGCTGCTCTCCTTCTGCAAGTCAGCCAGCAGCTGATTTGTTCCATCCTGTTTGTGGTTTGATTGGGACTGAAGTCTTAGAATGATTTTCTTTTTCCCAGAAAAATAATCAGAATGAGAATGACAGTGATGATATGTATGGTGTTGTGGGTAATAGAAGTGGCATTTTACAGTAACAACTCTTGTACCATTATTATGTTACTTTGTCTTCCAATCCAAGAAATGCTCATAAAGACTCAAATGCTTTTTCCTTTTCCTGAAATCCTGCATTTGAACTTCAAGTGACAAGTAGCTTCCTACTGTGTTGGTCCAGCAGCTCTCAGGAATATAAATTTGCCAATTAATTAGTGGAAATTAGGGGAGGGGGGTGGAAAGAAGGCAGATTAATTTTGAAAGGATTTTTTTTTTCAATGGTAGAATCCTTTTTCACCCAATACTGGTATCCAAATTTAGTTTTCAACCACTGAAATAAATGGATACTCTGAAAACTCCAGATAGTTTTGTAACAGCTCATTCCAGCATTGTGAAATCTCAGGAGGGGAACCAAAAATATTTGTTTCCCTGTTCCAGAGCAATGCTAGATGGCCATGAAGGCACTGAAACCAGCCCCTGTGATTTTTGCCTGGCTCTTAAAATACAGAACAAGTTGCATGCAGTGTGTCCCTGGCAGGTCACTGGGAGCATTGCTGGGCTCCTTTTGTGGAGGAGGGTGTGCTCTGGGGGTTATTATAAGACTCCAAGACTTTGGGGTTCGCAGGGCTTTTTCTGGCCGTGTCTCTGACTGAGTGGAATATTTTGTGACTGGATATAGCACGTGGCAAATAGCACAGCAGTGACTGCACAGCACTGTCTGAATTCCCTGGGCAGGGAGTTTTCCCTTCCTTATGTGTCATTCCCATCCCGCTGCCCTGATTCCAGCAGCTCTCGTGTGCATCCTCCGTTCCCGCTAATACCGATAACAAAGCACGTGGAGTTTTGTATCAAAATAATCATCCTCCATGGGTGTGCTCTGACACAAAACCAGTGTCTCTGGAGGGGATCAGACTTTGTGTAGCCAAAGCTTATTTTGTTTAGTCCCACTATCCCAGGAAGTTCCATGGAAATGAGCTCAGTGGCACCTCTCACGCAATAATTTACCTGTTACTTCGGGTGTGTGGTAGCAAAGGGAAAATGTTGGGGAAAAGCTGCTGGGATGGGCTCTGCTGGGATGTGGCAGCTAAGAGGTTTTAGATGGCCACATTATTGCACTCTGCATTTGCAGGATGCACACATTCAGGAGGGACACTTGGCTGAGTTCCAGTCAATAGAGGGAATCATGGGTTGGTCCTGGAAATTAACAAAAATACCAAAGCCTTCATTCTGTTGTTGACTGCCTCATTTAAGACTGGTTTTTTTTCCTCAAGACAGTCTTCAAATTGGTCATTTCTAATTTGCATTTAACCCATTCTGCTTTTTAAAAAGCAGTCCCAAGCCAGGTAAGTGCCTGAGCTAATTCCCTGGGCATCTCTTCCTGCAGAGCTCATTGGCAGGATGGAAACTGTACATTCTCCTGGTCCAAATACGAACATGTTCTGAAATGCAAGAAAAATAATAATCTTCATTGCTGAGAGCTAAGGGGGCTGCACAGCTTCATGGAGCAAATTGACTCAGAGCCCAGTCCTACTCCCTCTTTCACCTGCAGGAACAAAAGCAAACCCCGTGGGATGTGTGCTCTCAGAGCAGCACGAGGAATCATCCAAAAGAGGATGAGCAGCCTTTATTGTTTTCTGTTGCTTGTCATTTCTTAAGGTGTATGGATTCATTCCTGTAATGCTGATGGCTCTGTAGCTCTCGAAGCTTTATCAGTGAAGTGAGAAAGAAGGGAGTAAAAGTAGTTAATGTTAAAATGGTTGACTGGAACAAAGTTGATCTTGGGCCTTGAATAGCAAGGGGAATGAAATGGTTTAATCAAAAACCAAGCCGTGCCATCTCTGCCAGTTTCTTGGTGTGTCAAGGGGATTTTTCAGAGCACAGATTATTCATCCAAATCTTACTAACTTGTATCTCATGTGATACGAGCTTGGAGTGAGGACTGGCTCCCACTGTGACCTGCAAGGCCTGTAATTCACCAGCGCAAAGAGAGCAAGTAATGAAACCTGTGACAAATCCCTGGGACGGGTCTGCTGACAGATGACTGACGTGTCTGCTGACAGGTAACTTGTTTCACACACTGCTGCAGGACGCTGCTCAGCTATAGAGCTGCCTTCTTGGCTCTGCTTTCCAAACAAAGGGGAAGCAAATACATTTTACCTGACGTGTTACTGCTGTCACTACCCTCAAACAAGACAGAAACTTGGTGAGTAACCTCCATGCTGGTTGATCTTCAAGCTCTAGAGCTGTTACCTGTGCATAGTTCATGACTTGCAGTTTGCTTTTCAAACACTCACCCATCAAAACCCTACAGATGTGTCTGGCTGGCTCCATCAGGAGTAATGTCATGCTGACCTGGTTTTATACCTGTTTTCAGGGCTTTCTGTGTGCCAGAGTAAAAGATAAAGCTGTTGCCACTGCTAATACCACCAGTGGTATCAGGAAAGCAGAGGATTTGTTTCACAGTTGTGACACTAAAGGTCAACTGGAAAAGCTGGTCTCTGCATGCTCGGAGGGGTTATGGGTTGTACAGCTGTGTCCATATATGTTCTGACAGGTTCTAAGTGGTGCTTTGCTAGGGAGTTTTAAAATTCAGCAATACACGTCATTTGCTTACAGCAGCCAGTTTTCTTCATTTTAGCCACGGGTAAAAAGTGATTCATGCAAGAGAGGCCACATGTTGAACAGATTGGTGTAAACCAATTATGCTACGTTCAAAGTCAGCTAAAACATTCTCACACAAAAAGTCAACTTAAGCTACTATTTCCCACAATAATAATAATAAAAATAAGCTTAACAAACACTTACTCTGATTCTCAAAACTCATTTTCTATTATGTTTCCTTTCACCGGTTTTGCTTGGCAGAGTGCCAAGTAATGCATCAGCAGAAGTATGTGTGTCATAATCTGACAAAAGGAAAAAAATGTATATTTTTAGTTTTAAAGTGTTTATAATTTCAATAGGTAAAAAGAATACAGGACAAGGAAGGAGAAAATAGTGCATGAAGAAACGTCAGCAGTGAGCATGAAAGTATCAGCCTGTGAGCTGCAGCCTAAGAGTGAGCCTGGCTGGGAATAAACTTTTCCAAAGAAGACCAACATCAGGAACTGGAGCCTCCTGAGCACATTTCCCCATCTGTGCTCTTAGCAGACTTCCCTCCCAAACTTTGGTTCAAACTACATGAGGATGAGGGGTAGGGGGCTGTGACAAAACCCCAGAACACGTCTGGCCCACAGAATGATCTGCCTTGACTGATGGCTTCCCCCTGTCCCATCCCACTGAGTCCATCCTGCTCTTCAATCACACAAGCTGCAGTGGTGCTCCTGAGGACTCCTCACATCTCCACATTCTCCACTCATCCCGCCACCCAGTTAAGGGCTGGGTGATGTCTGGAAATGTGACTTCCACTGTTGTCCTGAGGATGGATGAGGGAGTAGAACAGCTACAGGAAAAGAGAGAGGGCAGTGGACAACAGGAAGCACATGCAGCCAGAAGAGCTGATACCAGAGCAAAAGCCACCGAGCAAAGAAAACTGCTGGAAATACAGAGCAGCGGTGACGGTAGGGTTGGGAATTTTTGCCCTGGACAACAGGCAGTGCAAGAAAAGCACGGAGCAAAGCTGCAGCCTGAGAAACAGGTTGAGAAGCAGAAGGTGTAATAGGTTGTGTGGAGGTGTTGTTTCACCTGAGAGCTGTTCATATGCCAGGAGGACAAGATAATGGCTTGCCAGGTTGCTTGGTGAGTGGCCTTGAGTCTCCGAGAGGGCCGCTGCCACCGACCAGCCAACTCCCACCTCTGAAGGGATGTTGCGGGAACATGACCCCATACAGAGGAAACAGACCGCGCCCAGCAGCCGAGAAAAGGCTGCCATGGCACTGGATGGAGTACCCAGCAAGTCAGAGGTCTGGCCCTCGATCTCCCAGCTCTCCTGGGCACCCCTTCCTGCAGCTCCGGCTGTATATGAGCAGCACGGACACAAGCTGCAAGTGGGAATTGCAACATCCGCGCTGCTGAAGCCCTGCAGGAGCCACACGGACGAGCGCAGCCGTGTCCCCTCTGATGTCTGCCTTGCACGGGGATGTGGCACTGCTCGAGCTGCCCAGCAGCAGAGGGAGTAGCTGCTGAAGGCATCCTCACCCATCCCAAGCCGAGCGATGCTCAGTCCCCTCACTGAATCAGTCCAAACACACCGCAGCGAGGTCATCGCCGCCTTTGTTGCCTGCCCAGCCCCGCGGCTGCCCGCTGCTCTACTCCACTGCCCTTCTCCGATACGGAACGCGGCGGCATCACCGGAGATAATGAGGTTTTGATCGCGGCAAGGCGGTCCCAGCAGCAAACAGCCCAGGCACACAGAGATCAAATAGACCAGCTGCAAACAGAGAGAGGAAAAAAGCCCGGAGTGCCTCTGGCTGCCGGCTCGGGTGTGGGTATGTGTGTTATGCAGGAGGCAGAGGCGGCACGGCCGAGGTCTCCCAGCGACCCCGGCATTCCAGGCAGCCTCCTCTCCCGGGACCGCTGCCCCTGCTCACACACGGAGGCAGCCAGACGTGAACGGGAGAAAGCTTTCCCAGGCTCTGCCCTTCTGCAGAGCGCTGGGTGCCTGTCCTCCCAAACGCCTGTAATTAAAAAGGACGTAGGCAAAGGGGGAGCTGGGGTGCTTTTTCACATAGCATGCAAACAGGGTGAAAGGGATTTTTTCCTCACAATATCCTTCTCCATGCCCCTTCCAGTACAGCCCCCCCATCCTTCCAGACCAAAGGGTCTCAGTGAAATGTTTGCCTTCAGGAGAAAAGCTCATGAGCAATAACTTTCAGGGTCATTTACATCTATTTACTGGAGTTAATAAATATGTAAATTGATTTTTAAATTGTGGACCTAGATTCCTTCAGAAAGGCAGACAGAGCCAGGCTTGGATGGCTGCTAAGGCAGGGCAATTGCAAAATAATGCTCTAAAGGTATTCCAGATTCCTTCTTCTTTTCGTTTTTTTCCTTCAGAACCCTTGATATGGGGCTTGAACCTGGATGTGGACCTGAATTCTGTGGATCCTTTCTTCTTTTTTACACTTTAAGCCCAGAGGGATTTGGGAAGGAGAGCTGTCTGAACTGTGACATCCTCATATGCTTTTTAGGGAAGAGAGCAAATGCAGAGATGAATTTTACCTGGTTTAATATCTAAATCATTGCTGGGAAAGAGCATGTGACACCAGGAGTGGGGACACATAGCAGCGGAACGTGGAAAATCCAGAATTAATTATGGGATGATGTGGAGACACCCAACTCCCCTTCACTGCCTGAAAGCTGATGGCACATTGGAGGGTCAGTTCCTGTCTCTGGCCTGGACTGCCTGACACTGATTTTTGGCTTCCATAGGGAATACCCTGCTTTAATGGTTTCCTGTGCCAATACTTTCTGACTGACAGTGTGTTACAGCATGAGCACCCCGAAGGTGAGTGTCTTGCGCCTGTCATTTACATGGTGCAAACTGAAAATGCTGTGGTTCTGCTTTGCCTCCCTCCCTGCAGGTTTTTTCCTGGGTACAAACAAGAGAAAGAAGAGGGAGGGAGGGAAAGGAGAACCACACCAGCAGCAGGACCAGGGTTTCATAGGTAGTCTGCAGACAAGCTCACACACACATGAATGCAGACAATTTGAAAGCAAACCCAAACCTCATTGTTTCATTCTTAGCTGGAAACTCGTTGCTTTTGCTCTCAGAAAAGTTCTCTAGAAGCCTTTATGGAAAGAGTGACGTCTAATCCTGTGGCAGGTTTACGAATGAAGCTGCAGAAGGATCCTTTAATAATCTGTGGTGTGGTGGCAATGTCACCCGATGTTCTGCATTCTCTGTGTAACCATTCAGGACCTGGCCTTGCACACACATGGACTAGGAGCCTAACAGGGTGTTCTAGGACCCATTTCCATACATTCCAAAGGGATGAAGGTGTCCTTCCTTGCTGAGCCTCCAGGGCACATCCCTAACTTGGAGTTTGAACGTGCTTAGAGTTCACACTGCTCTGGGCCAGGCAGAGCTGCTGTCCATGGCAGCAAGGCCAAGCAGACCTGGCCCTGGCCCACCAGCCATGGGCACTGGGCCACCCCTCTGCTGCAGGAGGGAAGCTGCTGGGTAGGTGTGTCAGCAGAAGTGCCACTCCTTTTCCTCATCCCTCAGAAGGTAAATAAACTTAATCCCAAATTCACCCGCTGCTGTTTGCCAAGAGCAAATAATTCAGGGTTTGAAGTGAGCTGGGATCACACTGCCCTGAGGGCCCTGGGGAAAGACAAGGTGTCCAGCCCAGCCCTGTGGAGGAGGGCAGTTTCCAAGCCTGGGAGCAGCTGATCTTTGCCTGATGCACAGCCTTTGCATCCAGAACTGAGCCACTCAGCTCATCAGGTGTGAGAGGGGTCTGGACGGACCTGATGCACATAAAAATGCGGTAAATATCTGTGCATTTGACATCAGTGGGATTTCACAGTATCACAGAATTGTTAGGATTGGAACGCACCTTAAAGATCATCTCATTCCAACCCACTGCTACAGGCAGGGACACTTTCCACCAGACCAGGCTACTCAAAGCCCTGTCCAACATGGAACATTTCTAGGGATGGGGCATTTCCACCTCCACAGCGAAAAGTCTGCATTGTGCTGTCTTTGAACACACACAGATGAGTGAACTTGTTTGAGGCTGGGACGAAACCACACCGAGGAGACTGCAACTGCCCCAAAGCAGTGGCATGTGCACCTCACAAGAAGAAATAAAAGCACATCATCTAAGTTTGCTCAGGTTTAGCGAAGGTCAGAGATTTTCGCACCTAGGTGAGCTGTCATCTGCCTTGGGGCAATTCCCTTTTCTCTCGCATCCTTTGCTGGAACAGCAGGAGAGCTTTACTGGCGTGAAAGACTAAACTGGCTTGAGGCTGTAAAGGACTTGAGTCACAAACCACTTCTCCCCCCCTCCCCCGAAACACACTTTCATATTAATTCAGGACCTTCCAAAATTGTCCTAATGTCTCCTCACCTGTTTGTTCTGAAAACCTGTTGAGGGCCGAGGCTGAAGCTATGGGAGGTGATGAAACATAAGGGATTTGCTCTAAGCAAAGTCCTTGTAAACTGATGGGGTCAAAACTTCTCCTCCTTTTAAACACTGACCTTCATTTCCACGAACCTAAACCAAATGAAGTAATTACCTAAGAACAAAGGCATCGCTAAAACACAGCGGCAGCAGCATCTGAGTAAAGATTAAAAAATAACCATTCCAATAAAAAGTGCAGCAATACTTGCACGAGTGGGCAGCTTCCAAGCTCTGGGATAAACTTGTGTCACCACAGCTCCTGTCAGTGCAGTGACCAAGAGGGAGCTCCACATGTCTGGTGCTCCAGATTTCTTAAGGGGATATTTAGAACCAGAAACTTTATTGCCACTTTTTAACACTTGCTGCCTCTTTAAATGTTTTCCTCTTTATTAAAACCTTAGTCCTTTCCTTTGTTTTTGTTTTTTTGGGGTTTTTGGTTTGTTTGGTGGTTGTTTTTTGGATTTTTTTTTTTTGAGGGTATTTTTTGCAAGTTCTTTCATTTTTCATTTCTTAAACCTCTCATTTAACAACTGTTTTGGCTTTTAATGAAGGGAATTTTTTTTTCTGCATCCAGCAAACTGTAAACTATGTCACTTGGATACAGCAAAAAGCTGAAATTCCACAGATTTACATAGTCATACATTGTGTTGGGGGGAAAGTGTGCTGGGTGTTCTTTGATTTTCGTATCTTGCGTTAGCATTTGTAGGCATTTGAGAAAAGGAAAAATATAAAGAAAGGAGACATAAAGGGAAAATAAGAAAGAGAGGGAAAGAGAGGGAAAAAGAAAGAGAAAGAGAGAGAAAGAGGGAAAGAAAGAGAGAAAGAGGGAAAGAGGGAAAGAAAGAGAGAAAGAGAGAAAGAGAGAGAAAGAAAGAGAGAAAGAAAGAAAGAGAGAAAGAAAGAAAGAGAGAAAGAAAGAAAGAAAGAAAGAAAGAGAGAAAGAGAGAAAGAGGGAGAGAAAGAAAGAGAAAAGTTGCTGTGATTAACGTAAAATATGACCTTTTCTTTTTAAAAGTTTGTTCTGTCCTTCTTGTTTAGCACCAGTGCTGCTCACCCTGTCCCTTCAAGACGCTTCAGAGCTGTTAAGCATCTAGGGGTGATAATTTGACTTTCAGCTAAACCGGAGGGCTGCAGCAGACAGCAGTAGGTGGTGATGTAATAGGTACCAACGCACATGGATATATAAATATCGTGGCTAGGGCTAAAGCGCTATGGCTGAGCAGCTATAGAAGAAGATCAGCACTTCAGACAAGACTCCTGGAGTTGAGATCAAGTTCAGAAGCTCTTGCTCCCGGGATTTCCTCTCCATGCAGCCAGCCCAGGGAAACCGCAGATCCACGGGGGACTGAGCACTAAGCTTCCTCCCTCTCTCCCTCTCCGCTTCGCTTTTTGGTTTTCTTTTTTTTTTTTCCTTTTTTTTTTTTTCCCCTCTCTTTGGCTTTTTGTTGGTTTTCTTTTTTTCCTCCCCTTCTTTGACCTCAGTATAAAGTGGGAGCTGGGGGGCGAGCGTATTTTCGGAGCGACCGGCGGCCGGCCCGTGGCTACCCGCCCCTAAGCCGGGATGCCTCTCCCCGCGGCGCTGCTGCCGGCGCTGCTCCTGGGGCTGCTGTGGCCAGGGGCGGTGCGTGGCCGGTCGCC
The DNA here is from genome assembly GCF_017639235.1 of Corvus kubaryi. Taxonomy (NCBI): domain Eukaryota; kingdom Metazoa; phylum Chordata; class Aves; order Passeriformes; family Corvidae; genus Corvus; species Corvus kubaryi. Next base: position 1,129,368 of record NW_024581058.1, read on the forward strand.
CCCGGGTCGCCTCCCCGCCGGACCCCGCCAGCGCCGCTGGGACGCGGCTCTTTTCGCCCGCTCCGTCGCTCGCCTCCCGGCTGAGCGCCGCGATGCCGCCCGCGACGGCGACTACCTCCTGGGCATCAAACGCCTGCGGCGCCTCTACTGCAATGTGGGCATCGGCTTCCACATCCAGGTCCTGCCCGACGGCCGCATCGATGGGATTCACAGCGAGAATCGATACAGTAAGCAGGCGACAACCCGCGCGGCGGGGCAGGTGAGACGCTCAGCGCCCGCGGGACCGCCGGAGGGCAGTTCTGCGGGAGCGGAGCGACTCACCTGCCCCGAGAGTGGCATGTCCCGAAAGGAGGGTGGATGCATGGCAGACCTCGAGCTTCCCTAAAAAGTCCGGCCGCCCGCAGCACCGCGGGGCTGCGCCCCTTGGCTCCTCCGAGAGCGGCGGGCGCCCGGGGTAGCGGGGCGGCGACGGAGCCCATCGGGCGCTCCGGAGCAGCTCGTCGGGAGTGCCGGAGGGGCTCGTCGGCGCTGTTCAGCGCCGTGTTGTCCCCCTGCCGCCGTCAGGCATCAGGTGTCGGGGTTGCCTCAACATCTGGAGGAGCCGCAGTGCCGTGGGCCGCCCACTCTGAGTAGGGGCTGGGGTGAGCCCAGCTCTCCCCCAAACTTGAAAAGCATCTGCTGGGGACTTAACCCCGTGGCCCCATGACTCTGATATCCAACTGAAACAATAAGATCCGGGAGCAGGGATATAAGCTGCATGATGACAAATGTTTCATTTGCCCTAAGCACACTCTGGCTTATTTTAACCTTGTCTACACAAGAGGATGCCTGGGGGCAAAATAAAAATAGATACTTAGCTAAAAGAAGAGAAGTCCCAGCATGGGGCATAGGGCAGCACGTGGAGCACGAGCCTGGGGTTCTGCGGCCACCCACAGCAATACTGGGATGTGGGGATGCACACTGGGGACGGGAGCCTGTGGGTGAGCACAGCACTGTCACCACACAGTCCAGGGCACACCCTTTTGTCCCCCTGATTCCTGTGCCTCCTCTGTAGGTCTGCTGGAAATTTCTCCCGTGGAAAGAGGCGTGGTGAGCATATTTGGTGTCAGAAGTGGACTCTTCGTGGCCATGAATAGCAAAGGCAAACTCTATGGATCTGTAAGTAGCCACTGAGTGAGTGCCTGGGGAGGGGACCATGGTCAGCTGGGGTGAGATGTGTGCACGGTGCTAAACGCTGCCCAAGCTCCATCCTTGCCCCTCCTGGGTCGGGCAGCACAGAGCAGCCCTTGCTGCCTTGCCAGCAGAAGCTGTGCTGCCCAGTTACACTGCTTACTGAGTTTTGAAGTGAAACCCTCTCTTTTGCATTACATTTCCTTGGTTCTCGCATAAAAACCGCGGTCACCCAGCCATGGCTGCACATCTCGCCTGCCTCATAGAGCACAGAGCAGTCATCTGTTTGGCAAGACCTCAAGCTATGCTTAGTCCATGTATTTCTTATATCTAAGTACAAGCAGCCTTAGGCAGGTGTGGCAGCCACTCACTCCATCTCTCAGAGGGCACTTGAACTTGTGATCAGCCAGGCCCCCACAAGTGACCCTTTGTGGTGTGATGGATCAGTGACCCATCGATCACTCTTTGTTAATGCTCTTGGACAGAGAGTCAGTTCCCATGGCAGTTCAGCATCCTTGGGGTCTGAACTTCTGTTTATGAGAAGGAAGATCTATTAGGAGACAATACAGACCTTCTTTTACCTGGGATCTTCAGAAAAGATGGAGACATCTTGTAAAATATACTTGAGGTGGACAATAACAGGGTCTATCTTTGCCCATGTTGAGTTGTCCTCCTGCTTTTGAGTTCAGCTCTGTGTAAGTGACTGCGACCAGCATAGTTTTAAACTCATGTTCCGGGCTCACCTTCCTCATCCATGAATTTTCTATGTCATGTTCCCCAAGTGCCCTCTGAAGAAAGTTGGGCTGAGGAAGAGCCAAACAATGTCAGAGTTAACTGGGGCATTTTCACATGAAGGCATGAAGAATCCAGAATTATTTTCTGGGGCATTGGTCCTGTTACAGAGGATTTTGACGTATATAAAAGCCAGGCAGAAGCAGTCGCCAAAATGCATCCTTTCTTAGGGATGCTGCTGCCTTGGTGTCCTGGGTAAAATAATCCCTGGTGCAGTGTTCAGCTTGGCAGGCTGAGACCTCTCTTACAAACCCCGGGGTTTTTGCCCAGCAATAAGAGATGAGTTCCTTTGTTCCTTTCCAGATAAGGCACTTGCAAGACCTGTCCCTCTTTGTACGTACTTGCAAATGAAACCACAGCCCTGAAAGGTTGCCTGCTGTCAGATCTGTTGTCCTGATCCATTAACCCAAGTTATCCAAACCCTTCCTTTGATTTTAAATCTAAAGGAGCAGAAAATACTGTCCATGATGAGTGGCTTTAAAATGTCTCTTTCTCCTCAAGCAACATGAGAAAGTGCCAGTATTCCAACTTTTCTGAAGCCTCTCAGGCAATTTATTTCTGGCAGGACAAGCAGGAGCAATTTGATGAGCAGGACCACAGAACTGGGCTTGGGCCTTGCCCACCTCAGCTCTCTGAATGTGGCCCCGTCCCTCCCATGGTGTCCTTCCCACCTTTGGGTGTACGTGCCTGGCCTGGGCACAGCATCCCTAATGCTCCTCCGGCTCCTGAGCCCTGTTTGAAGCTTCAGAGGCCACTTCAAAAGATTGCTAAGTGGGGGGGACTCACCTGCACCTTTGCCCACAACACACCTTCTACACCTGGTAGCAAGACTCTTCCCACACCTGATGTTTAAAATTCCTTCCCTCTCATTCTTTCCTTTTCATTTCAGGCCCATTTCAATGACGAGTGCAAATTCAAAGAGATTCTCCTGCCAAACAACTACAATGCTTATGAATCCAGGATTTATCCCGGGATGTACATAGCCCTGAGCAAAAATGGAAGAACAAAGAAAGGCAATAAAGTATCTCCCACAATGACAGTGACACATTTTCTTCCTAGAATCTGAGACATCTCCCTTCAGACCTACCTCAGCACAGGGGAAGACGCAGAACACCTTTGGGGAAAAGAAACATGGTGCACTTTTACTGGAGAGTTTTATGCAAGAGTAGGTGCAAGATATTTAAGTTAATTATTTAAATCTGTATATATTGTCACAAAATTTATTTATAGTTACTTCTTTTGGTTTTTTTTTAAAATTCTGAAAACAAAGCAAACCTCCAACCCAAGGTCTTTCATTTCACGGTGCAACAGTAGAAGTCTTCTGCTTCGTGGTTTATTTAATTCAGTTCTGAGTTATCACAGGTGTGCTGCTACTCCGTGTCCTAAGCCAGGTGATATCCAATTCCTCTCTTCCAACCTTTTGCACTGTTTGTGTGTTGTTCGGTGTTTGTTGTTGTACAAGTGGTTGGTTGGTTGGTTTTTGTGGCGGCTTTGCCCTCCCCTGCTCGTTTTCCATGCCGCCGGTGACTCCCAGCGCAGCTCCGGGCCCGGGAGCAGGAGGTGCCTGGGTGGGATGCCAGCGTGGAGCCACACACAATGCCTGATCCCCTTTGCTATTTCGCTGCAAAGGGATCGGTTTACCCGGCTCGGGGAGCGCGGTGCTGCACAGCTACCCCGCAAATCTGTTTTTAGATCTGCCAGCGCTGAACTTTGAACCTCCCTGCAGCCCATCTCCTCAGAGAGGCCGAACCACCTCTGTCGGCTCAGCAGGGCTGGGGCTGGCGTTTTCTCTTTAGACAAACTGTGGCCCTTCATTTTATTTGGCACAATTGCTTGGCATGAGGCTAAAAAAGAACGTGTGTGTCCCTCCCCCAGCAAACGCACTGTGGAACACGCTGCCATGAGCCAGCTCCACTTCGCTCAAATCAAATTCCCTTTCAGATTTGGAGACTACATTCATTTTTCAAAGTGTGGGGAGCTCTATAACACTCCTGAGTTTTCTACAAGGCAAAAGCGCTTGCTGGTTTGTAGCAAACACAAGCTCCACAGAAAGAATTTAGATTGATGATGAGGAATTGAGGTTGGTTTGTACTATTTATTATTTTTGCTGCAGTATTTGGAAGGAGAAATATGCTGCTTTTTTTTCTGTCTCATTCCCTGATGAAGTTGATTAATTTCTACCTCACTTACTCTCAAAGCCAGTCTCGTAACAAATTCTGCATGGGAGGAAGGTACCCACTTTCCTGCTTGGGCTTAGAGTTCTGGAGGGGGCCTGGGGGAACAATCATAATCCCAAATCTCTCTTTTTCTCCATATGTAGCCAGAAGTATTCAGGATAGAGTTGGTTGCATCCTATTTGAGCCTTGTCACGTTTGAGCTATCTTTACCCAGTGGTTTACTTTTAGTAAGGGTAATCATGGTGAAAATATTTGCAGGCAGCTGTCAGGCTGCAGTACTATATCGTCATCAAGTAACCCTATATTTCTCCTTATATATTTTGCAAGTGTAACTCATGTCTCTAACGTGATGAAGGAAAAGATAGGTTTGATTATGGGGGAATCACTAAAGAGATTCATGCATCTTTTTTTTTTTTTTTGGTCCCTTTCATTTTTTTCCTTTCTTTCTTTTCTTTTTATGTTTTATTTAAAAGATACTTCATCTTTGGGGCATCAATATGTTAAGTGGGAACCAGGACTAACCACAATGTTTAGAGGACATTTACAGATCATCTTCCAATCTAAACTAATTATTTCTGGCTACACACAATTCTTCGAGTTCAGCTTTTTATCTTTTCCTCTTTACATTCCTGCACAAAAGCCTTTGTTCCTTTGTAATGGTATAGACCTGCCTGTATCCTCTACTTACACACGACCTTGAAGACAAACTCTACTCACCAAAGTTCAGCAAGATCAGAGCAGACCAAGACCAGACCTTAAGGCAGCTGCCCTCATAGCAAAAATAATTAAGGAAAAGGAAATATCATGCCTAAGGATTCTTAAGTTGTTTTTTTTTTTCTGTAAAACTGGGAATTTTCTGTACTTTCTATGTTTTCTGTACGTGAGTAATCATTGTGTATTTATCATCACTACCTCTGACAACAGATGATTTTGTTCCAGATTTCAGATAGCAAAATCAGACCACAAAGGTTCTCTCTGGGAATGGTTCTTCTTTGCCACTCTTCACTTCATTAAATCCACAACCAACGGCCTCACACGAGATATGTTCAGAGGTAGTTGTTGTAACTTTTAAATATTGTGATGCAACCTTGATAACAACGTTACATGGTATGAGCTGTCACCATTTACCAGAATCTGTCTGTAGTTTTATACAGGTGCTGTTCAAGACTGTGGTGTATGTGCTGTGCACACTTAAATGCATAATAAATGATGAACGTTTACAATGCCTGACACCCTGGTACTGATTTTTAACTCTTTATAATGCAATGCATCCTGCATGGGGAAAAAAAAAAAAAGCTATTTCACTTTCCCAAAGCCTTTGCACCTTTGCCAGCTACTCCAGGACTGACAGCCTGGATTTCTTACTCAGCTAAAGTTCCCCCTGCCAAAGCTGGACGTTGTCCAGGAAAGCCCAGCTCCAAGCTCAGTAACAGATACACACTCTTGCATCTGCCACACGCTGCTGCTCTCACTTGCGTTGTTTCCCTGGTTATTAACAGCAGCAGCACCCAAAATTAATGGTCAGAGGCACAAATCAGCTGCAAGGTTTATGTTGCTCGTTGTTAATGTTACAAACAAGCCTGATCACCTGGTTTGGGCTCCAGTGAGGGCTGGCTGCTCTCCCTGTGAAGTGTGACAACACCGATGCAAGAAATCCGTTTGGTTTGGGATAGGATCTTTTTACAATTCGTGTTCATACTCAGTCCACATGAATAGAAATCTGAAGGGCTGTGTGACATCATATGGCAAGATTAGGAAACATTTCTTCACTGCAAGAGTGATCAAAGCTCCCAAGGAAGCAGTGGAGTCACTGTCCCTGACAGTGTCCAAAAAATGAGTAGATGTGGCACTTTGTGATATGATTTAGGGGACATGGTGGTGTCTGGTCAAAGGTTGGACCTGATGATCTTGGAGGTCTTTTTCAACCCTAATGACCCTGTGATTCTTTCTTAAACAACTTTTATTTATACACACTCACATGGGTGCACTTGCACACACACACACACATTATGTCCCATTTCCGTGCTTTCAGTTTTACCCTTTTCCTAGGATTAGGAAAGGTTTCATAATGGGAAGGACAACATTCAGGTTTGATTTTCCACACCCTGACAACAAGGGGAGTTTGTCCAGCTCAGTAAGGGCCACACAAAACAGAAATCCAGACTCCACCATACAGACTTCTCCACTTCATTTTCCCCTGAGTGATGCTCTTTTTCTGTTCCTAGAAAGGGGAGGGCGATGGATGAGCTGGGAATGCCCAGTGCCCTCTCTCTGAACAAGGGTGATTTCTCTCTAAAGCTGTGCAGGCTCTATAAATACGTGGCACAGGTGGAGTTTTTATAACTGCACAAGTATAGCTGCAGCGTATTTAACGCTGCTATGAATAGAGCCAGAATAAATAGGCAGGCAGACATAATAATTTCTCATCATTAACTTTTTTGTTTACCATGTTCTAAAAAGAACAATCACAAATTTATCACTGCCAAAATTATAGCAAAATGTTGTTGCCGGGGATAAAAAATTTCTTCAGCCTTGGGGATGAATTTTATCAATTACAATTTTAAGATTGGAGGTAAATCCTAAGGCTTGGCTGTTAGGAAGGTGAGATTCAGAGTAGTAGCTTTGAAGGTTCATAGGGCCTGGAGTACTGGTGCTGCACATGTGTCCTACCCACAGAAAAATATAAGGGCCACCACATCTGGAGCAGCTTGAGACGTCACAGAGGGCTCTGGAGAAATTTTCCTCCTCTGGCATCACCCATTTTTTGCTTCACTGCTAAGCCAGCTTTCATAGAATCACGGAATCATGGAATCATGGAATCATAGAACCATAGAATCACAGAACCATGGAATGGTTTGGTTTGGAAGGGGTCTTAAAAGCCACCTTGTTCCACCCCCCTGCCATGGGCAGGGACACGTTCCACTAGACCAGGCTGCTCAAAGCTGCATCCAACCTGGCCTTGAACACTTCCAGGGATGAGCTTTCCTCACATTACCTATTGAGGCAGTAAAATAAATGCATTAAAGGTAAAAATCAACTTCAACCCTCCAAAAGAAGGCACTGGTACATCATGGGTTGCAACATTTCTGAGACCACTGAGAGCATTGCCATGGCCAATGTTCCTGCCATCTACCGAATGTTTATCTGCACAGAACCACCAAAAACCTTTCCTGAGGATGGGTTCTGTAAACCAGGCAGATTTCCCTCCACCCAGGGATGATCCAGCCTGTGGGATAACCAGAAGGGGAGCGTGCCAGCCTGGCCCTACACCGTGCCCTTGCTTGCCCCATCCCTCGTTTGCAGCCTTACCTGTTTTCCCCAGCCCCGCTTAGCATTTTGTGACTCACCCGTGACATCTCCCAAGTTGTCTGTATCTAATCTGCGCTAACAAAAATCAGCATGACAAAACACTGCCTTGTATATAAATAGCCGCAGGTTTTTCAGAGCAGGTCACCAAGTTTATGGTGCCAGAGTCGCTTGTTCACACTTCACCACTTGGTTTCCACCGCAGCCTGTGAACTGACCGTGCAAGTGGCCAATTAAAGGCACTCTGCTAAGGGCTGAGGAGGCTTTTGATAACGACTAGCGAGCACCGCAGCGAGAAAGTTAAAAGGAATTCCCTGAAACGCTGCAGCTCCCTTTATATGACACAAAGCTCTGTTGCTTGCCAGGAACAGATGAGAACAGATTTTTAATGCGGAAAAGCCAGTCTGAAGCTAAAAAAAAGCAAAAAAAAAAACAAACAAAAACAAACAAAAAAAAAAAAAAAAAACCCAAACAAAAAACCAACCCCACCAAAACAAAACCACCCCAGTTCTTCTTGTACTAAATAATCTAAAAATGGGTGGCACAGTGCAAAATTGTAATGCCAAGCTGCTATCAGGAAATACAGCATGCAAAAGAGGGACACAGCACAATTTCTGTTCCCTGCACATGAGTCATGATTTCCAGACTTCAGACAAGAAATATTTCCCTGAACCATTTGGTTTAAAAGTTTGATTACTTAAAAATACCATCCAAGAAATGTCTGCTGCCAGTCACTTCAGGCAAACAATCACTTAATGTAAAACAACGCCGCTAGCTTACATCAGAGTCTTCATCATAAGTTTCAAGGCCATGTTGGATGGGACTTGGAGCAACCTGGGGTAATGGAAGGTGTCCCTGCCCATGGCAGGGGGTGGGATCAGATGGGCTTTAAGGTCCCTTCCAACCCAAAGCTTTCTGTGATTTTGTCCTTCTAAACACCATCCAGTCCAGCGCCCTCTCATTGGCAGGGACACCTTCCACTATCCCAGTTTGCTCCAAGCCACATCCAACCCGGCCTTGGACACTCCCAGGGATGGGGCAGCCACAGCTTCTCTGGGCACTCTGTGCCAGGGCCTCCTCACCCTCACAGGGAAGAATTTCTTCCCAATATCCCATCTAACTGTGCCCTCTTTCAATTTAAAGCCATACCCCTTGTCCAACCACATTGTACCCTTGCCCAAAGTCCCTCTCCACCTCTTCCAGACCCCCTTTAGGTACCTGAAGGGGTTCTAAGGTCTCCCTGGAGCCATCTCTTCTCCAAGGTGAGCAACAGCAAAATCCAGCCTGTCCTTCCTGAATGCCCAATCAGACTCCATGAAGTGTGATGGAGATGGTGAGCACCCAAAACTCAATGGCGGCTGTGTGGTGGGTATAAACAATTGATAATGACAAGCACTAGGAAAAAATCATGCCAGGAAGGTTTGAACCTGGGCAGTTTACATTAATTCAACTTTTGGACACTAATATCCCTATTCCTTTAGCTCCTTGTTTCCAAGCTGTCATAAATAGTCTTCCAAATACATTCATTAATATAGTAAAATTTTAAAATTTGTGAGACGTGAAGATTCGGGGCTTGCTAGAGCATGAGGTCAGTCAGCTTAGGGCTGAACAAAACAAAATGAGGAATGGGTGCTCATTTATTGAACAGCCCCTGTACTGGGCACTGAAAGAGGCAGGACTCCTGACAAAAAAAAGGTAGTGCATGACCAGATTTTAGTTTCAAAGCAGGTTTAATCGAGTTTTTCCTAAATTCTGAGTGCTGGATTGACCTCGGGTAACTTCTAGTGTCATTCTGTGTGTGTACATGCAATTACCTTTTATTTCTAATTATACTATTTTACTGTGGGTAGATACAGGAGTGCTCATCCTCTATGGCTCCCCAGGCTGTGTCACTATCGTTCATTCACACTGCTCCATATAGGTTAAAGAAAGTGATTTAGTGATGTTTGTACCAATTAACATATTCCAGATTCAAACTGGTTGCTAATCAGGTTACCTCTGAAGTACAAATCAGATCTTTATCAGCTTAAAGGTATTTGGCAAGTGTCAAAGCCACTTGGTAAAACTCGGTAGTTTCTGGGGAGCTACTATTTACATACTTTTTCATTATCTCTGCAGCCACATCTGTTTGCTTCCAGTGCCTTCAAGGAAGGTGTTTGTAGTGCTGGCTGGGGCCAATACAGCTGTTGGATGTCACCGAGGGGAAGGGTGCCTGTGAGAGGAAAGAGATGAGAAGCACCACCTGCGGGACGAGCATCCCTGAGAGACGGGAGAGGCCCCAACCTTGTGGGGGATCTCCTTAGAGAAGATGAGAAGGAATGTCCAGCCATGCACCTCTGACTGATGGCTGCTTGGCAAGCTTGAGGGCTCACCCATGAGGAGCATTTTGGAGCTTTTGGTGGACAAACACTTTATGAACTGTTTCTCTTGGCCACATGGTAACTGGATCCCCGCTCTGATCCCTGTCCAGGGTGGGGATTGACCCAGGCTGGTTCGTGGCTGAGCAGCGCAGTGGGATGGATGCCCATCTCAGAGCTCCTTCATCAGCAAGCCAAGGTTGCTCCAGTGCCTCCCCATGCCCACCATCACCACTAAAACCCAGCATTATAATGGCCCTTTCCCACTGCAAGCTCCTCCTGGCCCCGTGGCAGGGCAGCCCCAGCAGCCAGGAAAGACTCTGCTCCTCTACCAAGAGTGAGTACCACTGTTCTGCTGGGCCTGGAAACCCCTCTCCTCTTCTTCCTGCAGGGAGGGAGGGAGACCACTGTGCTCCAAACCTTTCCCCTTTCTGGGAAAGGGCGTGTAACAGCTCCTCAGTGCTCGCCTTCCATCCCAAATCCCTCTCCGAGGCAGCCCGCCACTGCTGGGAGCAGGAGCTCAGCCACGAGGAGTTACACATTAACCCAGGCAGTTAGCTCCCTATCTCCCCTGTGTGCTCCTGCTCTGGAGCCAGAGCGCCTTTCTGTCGGTGCCTTTCCGTCAATGAGCCCTGAGATAAGGGCTGATCTCCCCGGGCACGGGCACTGCAGCCCAGGGTTACTCCTGTGCCATGACCCCGAGTCTCCTGCGGTGCTTGCTCCAGGAACCTGGGCAGGAACTTGCCAACAGCCATAACTTTAGCGGCAATTTATTACAGCTTTTCCACAGCCCCGAGGGAAGATTACCTCGGTTGCTTTTCGCCTGGGTTTTGACCTTCCTCTGCCAGGGCAGGGTGGCTGGCACTGCTTTTCCCCAGAGGCCCTGCCTATGCCTGGCTTCCTCCTCACATTATGCCCAGAACCATCCCCCATCCAAGCCAACACTCTTCCTTCTTCCACATCCTGTTTTGACACATTTACATAGTCCTCTTTTGACTTTCTACCACCTTTCCTGAGGTTTTTCAGTTGTGTTCTCTCCGATCGCCCTCCATTTCTCTCCCACATTTTCTACTCCTTGAACGCTTTTGTTAGATTTTATTCTGGAGAACTTATGCACCATGCTGAGGCCAAAGACACTCAAGGTCAAAGACACCTAAGCTTTACCCAAGCATGGGCCTGGACTTGCCTGCTGGCACGGGTCAGGCGAGCAGTGATGCAAACTCTGCCAACGTGGGAGCGACTCATACCTGCATCCAACCCCGTGAGTCAGACTTGCTCCTGCAGATGTTAATGTACATGGACTGCCTGCTATGTTCTTGTCAGGGTGGGTTTATTCTCACAGAAACACAGAACCACGGGATGGTCTGGGTCAGAAGGAACCTTTAGAGGTCATCTACTCCGATGCGCAGGGACATCTTCAACAAGATCACGTTCCTCAAGGCCCTGTTGAACCTGACCTTGAGATTTTCCAGGAATGGGGCATCCACAGCCTCTCTGGGCAACCTGGGCCAGTGTTTCACCACCTTCATTTCAAAAAAGCTCCTCCTCGTACTTAGTCTGAATCTACCCTTTTAAATTTTAAACTCTTTCTAAGTGCTCTGGTCAGTATCTGGCCCTAGTTTTCATCTTCTGCGTTAAATTCTCCTTTTCAGTTTAGCACAGAGCTTCTGACTTGAATGACTGTATTTCATTTTGACCCATGTATCTCCTTTCCCTCAGTCCTTTGCAGTTTTTCTCCCCACGTCTCAGGGCTGCAGAGGTGACCAAAGACGTTTTCAGCCAGTCACAGCCAAGCTCAGCCTGTGAGGAGTTCCACACATGCCTCTGAAGAGCAAGGTGTACCAGTCACAAACCCTGATGGAAGGAGAATTAGAACACCGAGCATCTGCTTACGAGCCAGAAAAGCATAAAAACCAGGTTGTTTGTGCTCCCTGATAAGCTATCAGATGTGATTCACTGGGTTGTATCTGTTCTAGCAATCCCAGCATGGGCATTTCAGCACAGGGTTTTTTAGCACACTTAGGGTGGCCAAGGAAAAGCACTTCAGTGTTTATGGAGCTGTGTAAGTTATAAATATAGCTGTGATTGTCCCATGCCCTGATGGAATAATCACAGCAAAGTGTGCTTTCATCAGAAAGATATCTATATAGATGGCCATCTCATGTGGCTTTGTGTTCAATGGGGATTGATAGTGATTGTGTTCGAAAGAATTTGATTGCTGCTGAAGTCAGATGTATAAATGGAAGCCCAAGAAATCACAGAGTAAGCTAAACTGAAAGTCTTTGACCTTGAGGGTCAGATATTTAGCATCTTCTGCAAATCCCTAGAAATACTGGTCACATCCAAGACAGTGATTTGTTTTAAATTAATTCCTGCTATTTATTTGGTTCATTTAAATATACACATAAACAGAGATACACAATTTAAATTACATAATGGGTATTGTAGCCATAAAATACCATTGGCAAATAACTCATGGAGTTGGTATTTTGGATTAATGGTTAGTAAATAGCAAAGAATGTGACTTCGTGGAATAAGATGATCTCACGTGATTATTCCTCAGGGTGTACTAGATTAGAGCTTATTCAGTAAATGTTATCATTTTAGAATATATCTTAGTCCAAAATATAGATTAAAGGAGTAAATACAGGCACAAAGGTTAATGTGATGAAAGTCTATCAAAATATTCCCTGAGGTTAAAAATCCAGACATTTCATTTCAGTCTTGGGCTTTTACACTTTTTATTATCAAATAAATACCGTAATGACAATGTTCACATTAGAAATAGGACTGCAATTGCCACCCTTCTAAACAAAGTCCTCCTGTGCAACCTGGGTGACTCTAATAAAATAATTACACGTATCATTAGGATTTAATTTGGACCCTGTAAGCCTCAGCTTACTCTTAGTCACAGGTATGCAGCAAAATGAAGAACAGGAAAGAAGTATTCAAAGTGGTTTGTGAATAAAGGCTGAAAAACCACTGAACACCTGTTCAGGTGGAGCTGGTGTAGAAAGGGTCTCCAGGTATTCTGTGCTTGCCAGTCAGGTGAGAGTGAAGTAGTGACCTCACAGAATGAGGGAAGGCATGTGCTTGGAAGCAGGTGCTACATTATTAGTTTAAAGCTCAGTTTTTAAATAAGTCATGCTCCTCTGGTTAATTTTGACAGCAAATAAATAAGGCTACCAGTGCAGTCACCGAATGGCCAAACTCAATTAGAGTTTAACAGTCATGGAAATACTCTGCTGTAATCACCTTCTGACTCTAACAGAAAGGTGAGCAGATGCAGAAATAGGGACCAGATATACATTCAATCAAAAGCTGTGGGTGTCAGAGCTGCAGATTGAAAATTACCCCATTCCCTTCTCCTCGTGACACAAATCTGAGTTTCTTTCCATTCAATTTCTGGAAGATGACACAGTACAAATTTGCATTTATTCATTGTTTGCACTCTCCAGCAGTTAATTAAGAAAAATATGTAAGCAAACATGCACCTGCCTAACCAATTTGTTCTGATTCTAATAGTAGGAGCATCAAACATGCTGTCCCCTTTGCAGGTTTGCCAGGGACAGTGGGCACTCACCTGCACAGGGTGCTGTGTTAACAGAATTACCTTGGCATGTGACCATCGATAAAAATATTTCTTTGTGTTGGTGGTGGGAGTGCACTGAAGGATATATTCCTTGAAAAAAGGGAAGAGTGAATGAACTGGCAAGCATAAATCCACGTTCAAGGCAGATCCAGCACAGGTTCTTCATACAGGATCACAAAAGCACAAGAGCCACAGCTCTGTGAATATGTCTGTAGATGTAAACATACATACACCCACTTAAAAATACCTCTGCTACCTATCAACACCTATCCCCTTTTTACCTTTCATGGGGATCTGTGAAATTTCACTGAAGTTCACAGTTCACAATTTTGTTCAAAATGGTGACACCAGGAGCAAATCCACCCAATAATTCTGTTAAAGAAAATGTTAAAACCAGTCAGTGCTAATTCATTTTATATTTGACACAAGCACTTAAAAAATTGAGCTACTCTAGAAGCCTGTTTAGTGACACACAGCCTCAGGAGATTTCTGTGGCTTTCCCATAAAATGTCTGCAAATAAAATCCACTTGGAACTTAGTGGAAATAATCAGAAAGTCTAATATAGTTTTGGGTTTCTTTTAAGAAACAGAAGGCCACAACAATGTTGGTAATAAGATGATGTGCAACAAAGAATAGCCTGTGGTAAAAAACACTCCTTTTTTTCCTGCTAAGGAGATTACAAGGTTATAATTTGTAAAATAAGCATATTCCTGTTAATTAAATTAAGGACTTGGGCTGCATAAGCAAATATCAATCACAGGAGAGAAAGAGGGAGAGGGATGCTGAGTTTCACACATAATTTGTTTCTGGCTACTTAGCAGGGCTATGACAGACATTCGCTAAGTAGAAAGCAAACATTTACTATTTAGCTCTCCTTTCCAGCTAACACCTACACGCCTCTATAAGCAAAAGCTGCCTCCTTCGGCAGAGAGGATGGTTTGCTGTGAAAACTTTTCCCTGTGATGGCTTTAAAAGAGCATTTGCTGCTAATTTAAAGATGTATCAGCACTGATTGATTAACAAACATACTCTTAGGCTTTAATACTTTTTTAAGTTGCAGAACGCTTTATATTGCAGCCCTGATTCAGGTTTACTGAAGTGAGGAGGGATTCTTCTACTGCCTTCAGTGAAGTCAAGCCCTAAATCAGATGCTGGTAAGGAAATACACCCATCCCATCTGTGTCCCCCTGTTCATCCCATTTCAGACACAAAAAACCTGTGCTAGCCTCTCATGGGTAGAGGGTGAGCATCTGCACAGAGATGGGAAAAGTCTTCCCCACACCGCCTGTCCCCTAAAAATGCCAAGGTAAAAGACAGTCCCTCATCTCCAAGGAGGGATGGTTGTGCTCTCTCTGGCTGCCTCAAAGGTGCAGCCCCTGCCCAAGGCCAGACCCATGGCAAAACAAGCCCTACACCCCCAAAGGAGGGGGGAAACTCCTTTTGGGATTCATGGCTCCACACCCCACTCACATCCAGTGCCTCAAACTTGCAGCCTCAGCTGACTGCACTCAACAAGGCCCCTTGTCTCGGGGAGGCATTAATGCCACTTTGCTAAAGGTCAGCTCCAAGTGGCACAGCCCAAACAAAGAGGAGGAATGCTGTGTCATGGCATGGGCTGCGAGCTGGCAGGGCACGCTGAAAACAACAAAGCCACTTCAGCTGGAGTCCTGCAGGAATGTCGTTCCTCGGATGGAGAAGGGGGAGGGAGGACGGTCACACTTGGATGGGAACTGGCAGTTTGAAAACCTGTCTGAAGATATGGCGCTTTTCTGCTCTTTATGTTTCAAAAATCAGAAGACAAAATGTGAGATTCTTTCATTTATGTGTTTATTTTAAAAACAAAAAAGTTGCAGTGGGTGAGCAATGTCATAAAAAATGTACTAAAAGTCTTATTTAGATGGAGGGTCTAGACCACGCTGAGTACCACAGAGAGATGAGCAGATGAAGTGCTGTTACACATTTTGCCATATTAATAATGTTTTAATTGTCTAAGTGTCCATCCTTTGCATTTTCTTTCTGTCCTGGGGCAAATCCAACGGGGTAATTAACCACAGTGCTCTTGACCAAAGGGTATCAGAGTTTGGATGAGCTCAGATATGGACTCACTGAACTGATGACGGGGATGTGACACTTACTACTTGCACCAGGCTTAGTATCAGAGGAAGGAAAGAGAGCAAATGTGATGCCTGTTTTCAAAAGGGCTCAAGAGAAGACTATTAAAAAAAAAAAAGAAATCAGTAAATAATCAGCACTGGGCACCTTGTTTGAAACCCTAATGGAAAAAAAAAAATTATTGCAACATTTGTTTCAAAAAGTGCCTCTAAAAAAATATTGCCCAAGGTTGAAGAATGCCTCTGTGTTCCTTTTTATCTCGTTCTGTAGTTATCTGTAGCCAACTACAACCAAATTGACAGGGTCCTGCACTAAACTCATCTTCAATCTGACTCATTCCAGCCAAACTTAGGTCCTTGCAAATCTCCTAGACACACTCTTCCAGTTATAGCAAAACATCTGAAGGATGTTGAACACCAGGGTTCTGGGTTTACCCAATCTCTAAATCAAATGGCTCAACATAAGACCCAACTGGAAAGCAGGGAAATGGAGAATTTGGAAAATTATGTCCTATGGAGTGAGCTCGAATGTTTAACACAGCCCCCTTAAAGCCCCAAACCCAGGGAGCTGGCAGCAGGCAGCTGTGAGCAACACAGCATTTACCTGGGAAGACGTGGCCACTCTCTAAATCAAACAGTGTCTCAAACACAATGGTATTTTTTCCCCCACGTATTTCACAAAGCAGTGATGGTCATTCCCATTTCTGGGGGAGAACGTGCATTCTGCTTTTGAGCTGTGACACGAAGAGGTTTGCTCTTCAGTTTTTGAATGATAATGATGTTCTGTCACTCTTTCTACACACTGATGTTGAGTCTAGAAGTAAAAGGTAATTAAGTACAGGTGTAGAGAGACTGAAATTAGTAAGATTTGTGTCCAAACTGACCCCCAGCACATCTCCTTTGATTTCCAGGAAACCCTCAGCTCTTTCATGGTGGGCTGGGGGCACTTGGTACCACAGCCAAGCCTTCCTGTGCTCCTCAGTGAGGCTGGAATGGGCTTCCAAGAACAAACACTGGACCCTGGCCATCCCTACAGCAACACAGCAAAATCTGTGGGGTCAGATTGCTTATTCTTTGAAGGTGAGTAAAGAGAAAATGAATGAAGCCACCACCAAAGCAAGGTAACAACGTACAATTTGAGGCGAGCTAAGGAAGGAGGGCGGCCTTTGTGAGTGATGTGCATCCTGCTGGCCTTTTGTAGAGGCAGCTGTGAGGCAGAGCTGAGAGGCCTGTTTGTAGCAAGGTGTCCAGGCCTCCAGATGTGCAGGTGCAAAGCCTGCAGACATCAAAAGGACTGGTGTTCAAATCTATTACCTGAACACCACCCTTTCGCATTTCAAAGGGAAACCAGCTGAACTTTCCCTGTAATCACCATCTTGCAACATCCCTTTAATGAACCAGATTGTACAGGACCCTCATGTCAGCCCAAAAAAGAGGGTGCTGATGTTTCATCTTCTTCTGCTAGGATCCCTCACAGCCCTGCTCTTCCTGTGGGGAATTCACCAAGGTTATCCAGCAGCATCAAGAGGGGAAAGGCAGAGCCAGCAAAGCCACCGCAGGGTATGGTGGGAAAAGCTGTGGTCATGAATTGGAAATGTTGGAAGAAGGCTGGTGTTGCAATCTCAGGATAAGGGGAAGCACAAGCTGATAAACTCCTTGCATTTGGTATTTTGTAATTTGGTTATGTTGTTTTCTGGAGCTTAGGAATTCACCTCTTAGGGTAGTTGGATGCGCCATGACAGCAACAAATGGGACTTAGTAAATTGCCCACAGAGGTTTGATTACTTGGACTAATTAATTAACCTGTGATTGCTTGTTCAAACAGTAGTCAGTGGATGCTTTCTAATACAAGCCTATGTCGGGGTCTTCTACCTGCCTCAAAGAGAAAAACTGCTGAAATTTCTGTGTTTAGGACGTGCACATACATGGTATTTCCTCCCCTTCTGGACAAGTGGATCCCTGATTCACACCCTGGCATTTCTGCCTTGGCTGAGTAACCTGCACAGTTTAAAATGGCTCTGTGCTCTGCTTCTAAAGAGTTCCCGATCAACCACCCACAGGCTGCACAGAAAATGATTTCCTCCACAGCGTGCACAGAAAATGATTTGGCAATTACATTTGTTATGGTCAGTAATTCAGTGGGTAAAAAGACATCAATGGGTGCCTCTATGTCACTTTATCTCTTCCTTTCTTACATTACATTAGCAGAGAATTAAGAAGGGACAGAGGGTTTCTGTAGACAGGAGATTTAAGGCCCACAGGAGCCTTAACAAAACCCACATGAGGTCTAACAAAACTATTAAGAACATATCTTGTCCTGTGATTCTGTGGTTGAGAAATTCATTTCAGAATTAGCTCCTACTTGCTGTATTGCATTCCAGAAAGGAGGCTTAGTCTTTAAACTCTGTTTCTCTCTTCTATAGTCCCAGAAGCAACTCTAAACTGTAAGCCAGCTGTAAACAGGGTATCTGTCTATATTATTTCTGAGATATGTGGCCTGCCTCATCTCCCTGTTACAACTTTGAGCAATTTTCAATTTTCTAGCTGGGAAAACTGCAGTTTTCCCCATAGGGAATTCAGGGGGTTTGCCACAGATTTCATCTCATTTGATCCACATTTTGGTCTTGATTTTACCTAGCAGCCTGCTTTGCATTGTTGCATCTTTAGCTTTCCCACAAGTAAATAAGGAGTCAGTGATAATCCCCCCCCCATTGTTGCTTAGACCTGTGCTTCAGAATCATAGCAACAAAGAGCTAGACTTGGAATTACTGCACCTGCTGTCTGTCACAGGGGAAAAAAGTATTTATTTGAGAAACCAGAAGATGGTGTGGATATCCTGAATTATCCCATAATTGTTCCTGCGTGCTAAGCACCCAGCATCCACACTGGACATGGTTGAAAGAGTTGCTTCAGGTAAGGCCTAACCTGATCCCATGGACTTAGTGGCCACTGGGGGCTAACACCATGCCAGGGGACCCCACTGAGCACAAATCCAGGCCTGGTTTATTCCAAGGAGAATTCAGTCCCCACACTCTGATGCCACTTAACTCCTAACAGCAAACAGAAGCTCAGCAAGGAGGGAAGCCTTTTCCCTCAAACCATTTATTTTGACTCAAGCTTAAAGGTCTGCCAAAACAGACCTTCTTTTTTCTGCTGCACAGAAACAAAAGCCTCATTGCACTGGGCTGCAGAGTCACACCCCCCAGTCACTCACATGAGCTGCTAACTGGAATAAGTCAATCCACCCTTACCTGTGAGGATCAGTCCTGAGAAACAAAAGGTTATTTATTTTCCATATTTGGTCCTTGTGTTTTATTTTTTAACCATCACTTTAATGAATAATAAAATCAGTTTACTTTTTCACCTCCATTCATTTACATGGTTAGGGTCTGGAGAGGTGGCTACAGACCATTCATAGCTCAGCACTAATATCAACGTTACATAAATGCAATCTGATTAAATACCTACGTTCTAGGCACTCCGTGAAAGCTGTGGAAAGAGGAAACATTTAACTCTGGACAAGCAGCCACTGGCTGGCTCACGAGCCCGCAGTAGCCTATTTAAAGAACATTGCAAACCCTTTGGACAATGTGCATTTTATTAGGAAAAGGAAGCTCTGAAGAATACACACAGCAGGAAAAAGTAAACGCATTAACTGACTTTAATGCGGATAAAAATGGTGGCGCGGGGAGAAACTCTGCTCCAGAAAGGTCATTCCTTTGCCTCTGCATTCCTTCCCCACATTTACATGCTGCTCGCTGAATTAATCAAAGGTCTTCATTATTCGCTCTTGGCACGCATGAAACAATCACTTTCAGATATAATGACCTAATTACTCAAACAAGACAAATGAAAAAAGAAAAAAAACAGGCAGTTATTTACTTCAGATGTTAGCGCTTAGCAGCACTTCAGAAAAGCCATTTAGTGCATTCGCAGCGCGGAGTTAAACCTCGAGAACCAGGACCACCCGAAAGGGTGGGGTTTGATGACTGCAAGCACTGCTGATGATTCCATGCCATGATGACTCAGGCTGTCCCAACTTAAACTCCTCTCCCTATGGAGCAGGTAACCATGAGCTGCAGAACAAGGACATTTTCACCACGGTTCTCCCCCAGCTTCCTCGCGGTCAGGCCCAGCTCATCCTGCTTGCCCAGGGCCAGCCCGGGGCTTTCAGTGACTCTGGGACCTCTACACAGCATCTACACAAGCAAACTTTACCTTTAGAGGTAATTTCTGCTCCCTCGGTATGTTTTTCTACTTCCTGAGCAGCACAGAAATCAGATGCAACAAGAGAAAAATTTGGACTGAATATTGGTAAATGAAGGCATGACCAGGGCCATTTATTACTCAGATTTGCTGTGCCTGAAAAGAGACCTGGTCCAAAGTGGACCACTACGGTTCTTTATTTTGTCTCGGTAGTAATGATGTAATCACTACCAGTAAATGTCCCAGTCAGGCAACCACTCACTTGGCACTCACATTATTGCAGAAAATAAATAGATACTGGCTTTATGACGATGCTTATCAGTGCTGTGTCATTTACATAACCATATAAATTGTCTCAATTAAAAAGAGTTTATTCTGAGGACAAAAATCGGAGTATGACCTTTTGAGCCTCTCTGCACTTTCCTCTACAGACATGTACTTTATTTGCCATCCCAGTACCTCTGCAAGTGTGGGATATTCATCCAGTGCCAGGAAATGTTCCCAGA
Organism: Corvus kubaryi; assembly: GCF_017639235.1. Classification (NCBI taxonomy): domain Eukaryota; kingdom Metazoa; phylum Chordata; class Aves; order Passeriformes; family Corvidae; genus Corvus; species Corvus kubaryi. The sequence continues at coordinate 1,149,586 of NW_024581058.1, forward strand.
CACTATGCTTGAGCCTGTTCTATTCAATATCCACCGTTATAGAGAGATCCAGCTCATTTCCTAATTGCTAGATATTTCACACGGGCTGGCAAATGGAAGATTTAAGTCCCAGCGGGATCATATGTGTCTGACCCACAAATAATTGTTTGACACCAGAAGGTTTATTATCTGCTAGCAGGAATGAGAAGCATATTTCTTAATAGGTTCCCCACCCTGGGCAGCGCAAGCCTTCCTTTGAAGAGCGTCTCTATGGTAATTGATGTTAATGAGCAGCAAGCGAAGGAGAAACACTGGGTCACCAGGTAGGAAGCCCCCCAAGAGATAATCTAATTACTCTCCAAAACAAATTACTTTCAACCAAAACAAATTGCTTTCAATCACTCTGCAACAGATAAGATCAGTGGAGGGGGCTCAAAGCTGATGACAGCTGGAGACTGAGGCTTCACGAGTTTATGGATTGATCGCTTTTCTCTTTGGTCCGTTTCGTTGAATGACAATGGAGTGACAGAAAACTGGAGCCAAGAACTGAGCTCCCTTTCATTTCATTCGGATGAATGCGGAGGACCTGCCAACTCCGTGCTCGTTCCTGGGCGGCTCATTGATCCGAAATTGGAAAAACTGGAGCCATGTGTGTCCACAGCTGTAAGGGGAGCAGGACTCTCTAGGAATAAATGTGCAGCCGGGGGGGGGCTACAAAATCCACGCCTTGTGCATCTTGTTATGTGAGGAAGGGAAAACACGACATTGCTGCTTTTTATTTTGCATGCTCATAAAGATGTGAGGCAAAACGCAGCCTTCATTCTCATGAAGCCTTAGCAGGACTAAACTACAAATATTAATTTAAATCACAGCTCTAAAGGAAATGTCAGTCACAGAGTTGGAGTGAGGGGTGAATGATTAATCAGTGGGGTTTTAGACCTGCTATTTGCTGTGCAGAGGGTTGCCACTGCTGCCTCTGCGTGTGAGAAAAAAACCATAAATGTGGGGATTATTTTCTTTTGAGAATGGGGTGCTGGTACTGCCACTGGGGCCATGAATTGAAAGGGTTTGCACAGGGCTCAGTCACAGTTCTGTTGCTCTCGATGTCATTAGTATTGGCTACTTCCTTCTACACTATTGTACAGCCAATGGAACATCTGCCTGGCTGAGTTCAAGCCGCACCGATGACAATCTGTGTCCTGTTAGTCCAGGGAATGGGAAAAAGGGCATCTCCCGCCTTGCAACAGCAGCTCTTCCTTGGAGTGAGGCCGCAGTGGCAGCGATCAGTAGCTGTTTTGTGACAGGCTTTATCTGCTGGAGGCCTCTGATAAAGCGCAATAGACAGGTCTCAGGAAGCCTTTGCTATTGATTGAAACCTCGGTGCCGCACACAGGGAGAGGGGAAGGTCTTGAAAGAGGCACCATCAACTCCACTTTTCCATCCTCAGCATATCTGTCTGCTCTACTCACTTCAGGAACTGAGGGGTCTCTGCCTCTGGTCGTGCAAGGATCTTCCTGGTGCTTCCAGACATGAAAGAACCGGAGGCAATGGGGCTCCCACTTTCAGCTTGAAATGTTTTAGGAGTTTTGTTTTCAGAAAAAGAAATACAAATTGAAGATGCGTTTGACATAAAAAACATTTGGCGTTTGAAAATGGTAAAATAGAATTGTTCTGACCATTATATGTCTGATCACAGCCGTAAATACACATAAAAAATATTGAGTTTAATTCTGCTTCCTATCTCAAGTCAATGCACACAACACACAATAGCTAAATAGTGGGGGATTCTACATTCCTTCCAATATTCGTGCTGTTTAGACAGATAAATACCTTGCTATAATGCAGATATTTCATTTTACTTTCCAGTGGTGCTTCAGATTTTATCTCTTGCTGAAACAAGTTATTTAATGAGGCTGAATTACTTTTGGAGTAAGACATCCATTACTCACTCGTTTCCTCACTAGTCAGATGTGTAAAACCTAAGTAAACTTGAATTACTTTCTAAAGACCGTCTAGGCTCTTTCCATGCTGATTTGTTCTGCTTCTCTTACTTTCAAATGGCCTTTTAATTGGCCATTAAACTAGGAAATTATGGCTGATTAGGATCAATCCAAATGCAATGGTTTGGATGGACTGGCTATTTGAATACCATTCTTTTAGATCCCGTGTTACTTCTGCTTTGTCAGCTAAAGGTCACTTTTAGCTGCTTTGGCAGGATGCTTCAGTAACCTCTGCCCTTCAATTCTTGACCCCAAATGTCCCACAGCCACGTTTGGTGGCAGCAAAGGGGACCAGTTGCAATAAGGAACATCAGAGAAAGTTATTTGGCTTCCCCAATTCATGGCAAATCATCTGGCAGCTACCCCCAGGCTGTGCTTTAGGCTTCATTTCAGATGAAAACTACTTCCCACCACCTCCAACAGGAAGAACAGCTTACTAATAATCTTCCTCTCTTGCCTCTAGAGCAAAGTCATTGTAAAAACCTCCTACATGGCTGTCACCAATGTTAAGGATGGAGTCTGGGGGTCTTCTGAGAAAGGAGACAAGATACCACCACACTTTTTAAAATCCAGGTGAAGCAACTCCATGTGCTAAACAGATTTTGGAGGAGTTGCATGGGAATTTGATTTTTTCTGAGATCTTTTTCCAGGGTTTTAGGCCCAGGGTACGAGCTGGAGTGAAAGGTTAGACTTCTGCTGACTCAGATGAATCATTTTGCTCTCCAGAAGCTGAGGATATGTCTGTGTGCAAAACACTCATGACGGCCTTAAATCATTAGGAAACTTTGTACTAAGTTTTCGAGTTTACATTTGTTCAGACTGTTTCATCGTTTCAGTCCTTCCTGCAGTATCATCATAATCAAAGGTGATGACAGCAGGTGAATAAGCACTCGTGGGCTGAATTCGATAATCATTTACATCTCTTAACAATTTATACAGTTCTGTTGGTGCCTTGCAATTCCTAGTAGTGATAAGCAGCAGTGTAGCATGAAATATCAGACAGCAAGAAAACTGTGTTAGCTGGCTTCCTTTACTCCCTTGCTACCTCTTTTACTTCCCAGCATGGTAAATGGTTGTAATGTGTTCAGCACACCCCCATTTTTATCTGATCTTGATCAAGTATTTGAAGCCCAAAAAAAAAAAAGATAAAAGAAAGCCACAACTATCTAAAGTGGAAGTTCCCCAGAGTAGTATAGTTCTTAATTTTCACATCCTTCAGTCTTAACAGGACTGAGCCATCCAGAACAAACCTGTGTAGGGACAATCTGTCCCTCCATCAGGGTGGACTGATTATTGGCATCACATAAGCCATAACAACTCTCCCAGAGTTTCTCAGTTGAGCCTAACTGATTCTAGCTAAAACACCACTTTGATGGTCATAAGCATAATAAAAACCTTTAGTGATTTAATTTATTACCATCTTCCTGACTAGAGGACTTTGTAGAATCCATTTTACAACAAATCAGGATTATTATCCTAGGTGTTTTTGAGAAAACATCTGCCTTTAAGCAAAGGTATAATCACATTTCTGAGGTGGTTTAACTTCAAGGGAAAGGGGGAATTCAGTGTCTCACCAAACAGACAGGCAGAGCTAAACCCCTTTCATACTTCTCCTTCTTCCTTCTGACTCCCAAAAAATCATCACCTGAGCACCCCTGGCCCAGTGTCTTCTTAACAATGCACCTCCAGTGAAAGTTAGACCTCTGTGGAACAAATTCATCCCAGACTTCAGTCAGTGAAATTGTTCTGGAGTCAGGTTTGTTTTCACGGGCCTGTATTGGTCTTGTTGCCCAAGTCTTTGCAAATCCTGGCTTCCTACTGTGCTCTTTAGGAGGGATTTTGTGGGAATTGTCACTCTATCAGGCTGAATAAGACCACCTGATTAATTCTGCCTGTCCAGATGTATTTGTACAGGACCGCAGCTCTAAGTATGCACTCCTGCAAGTTTGAAGCATTTCTGGTACATCTTCTTCTACTGGCCTGTTCTCTGTCTATTACATGAAAAATATTTCCAGTGAAGCTGGAACTTGTGATAAAGACAGCATTATTTAGTCACTGACAGGAAAAGAATACAGGTAAATGCTCCAAGGATACCAAGTTTGACTGAGAAGCTGATGATCTAGAGTTACCCTCTTCTAGAAAAGCTTTCCTCATGGTTTCCACAAACACAGTGTGTTAACAAAGTCCAGGGGCATTACTCCCTAGGTCAAGCTGGAAATCAAAATGTAATCTGTTGGCAAAGAAACCTGCAATTATTCCTTTCTGTTGCAGGACGAAGGTTTGCTCAAAACATAATAAAAAAACGGCTTTTGTTGTGTCAGTGCAAATAAGCTGCTGAAGAAGCACTGCACCAATTAAGATCCCATAAAATCTGTAAGGGTTCTTCTATGGCAGAATTATAAAGGGTTTCAGAGCACACAGAAAAGATGGGGTGGATGAAATACTTCTAAAACATGAAATAATGGCTTGCAGCAATAAAAAAAATGCATTGAGTCTATTTGAAGCTGATGGGAATTTTGTGAGCTTTAGAGCAGACCTAACCAGAAGATATCATTTGGCTGTGCAAGCTCCAAGTCGATCCCAGGCTCAGCATTGCTCTCCGGAATGCACTGACTGATAGCAATAGCTGAGGAAGCATTAGATAGCAGAATGGTGAGAGATATTTGAAATTGGTTGTCTGGCTGTGCTCATTGGAAAGAACCAGCAACAACACACACAAATTACAGTAGCAACAGTCTCCCCAGCTCGTTGACCTTCCTCAGCAGTGCGATTTTAGAAGCAGAACCCCTCTGGAAGTGGATCGTTTGGAAAATCTGTAAATATCTGATGCACTTGAATCCTACAGATTCACTGAGGACTGTGGTATCAGGGGAGAGACTCAGTGAGTGCCTGTCCCATCCTGTGACATCCTGTCAGTGGGCGTGCGCAGCGGGAGCTGTGGAATCTCAATTCTGCACTCATTCACAGCCCGGGGAGAAATATTGTCACCTCCGTGCCTCTTGGATTGCAGAAGCAGCTGGGAAGCAGAGCAGTCCCTGACATATGGTGGAGTAACCTCTCCTTCTTAGGCAGGTTTTTTAACTTGTGCTGTGCTGATAAGGCTCTTTATAGAACAAGCTCGTGCTCGAATAACTGCGTATCGCAGTGTCCTGTGTCTTCACTTCTGCCTTCCCTCATTCTCCTGACATACTCTTCTCCACCAGAGGCAAGAGAAAAGGCTGGACTGCTCTGCTGGCCCTTTGCCATGGGTAAAATAATTTTCTTTTCTCTGTCACTTCTGGGATGACTGGCAGGAACTACAGCAGAAACCAGAAACCAGCGGCATTAGCACTGACATCTCCAGCCCTGCCTGGAACCTTACTGCCCTCAGAGTATTTGCAGCCTCTGTAATTCTCCCACCTCTGACTTCAGAGAAAAGGGGGGAAGACTGACAGATCTCTTCTCAAAAGTAATATTGGATCACACTCGTGTAATCCCAAGTACAAAATCTGCAGGAGGTCCCAAAGACACCCCAAAGGAAGCAGAAAGTCTGAGATATTTTCCTCTTCCTGCAGTGACTTGCACAACCAAAGCTTTCACCATCATATTCCAAAGATATCCCGTAATTGAGAAAATGTCTCTTCGCCTAAACACATCCAGTTTATCACATTTTGACCCTCACTCAGGGTTGAGTGACTCACCTGTGTAATCTTTCCTTTGATCTCCACCACAAGGTAGCCTTCTATGACCAACTTCGACTCGTGGGTGGCTTCTTGCCCTATTTTCTAATCGTTTTTGTGGCCACCTTCCTCAGTTTCTTTGCAGCTGGTTTCAATGATGTCATTATCCAGTACAGCACAAGCCCTCTGTTACCTTTTTGGTGTGTTCCAGGATCTCTGGATGTTTGACTTTTAATTATAGCTAATTATATTCTTCCAAAACAAATCCACTTCAGTTTCATTATTACACAAAGCTGGACTTCTCGTTCTGCAGAAATTACGTTGGGACATTGAAAAGTGCAGTGGAAATAAATGATTCATTGCAACAGGTGAAAATGCTTTTGCAATTGTGTGCTGTTTGGTCAGGAGGTATTTTTGTTCTGTAAGACTTTCCTCCTGGGTTTTAGGTTGTTTCTTCTACCCTCATAAAAGCAGAAAATCCAACACTACCAGGTTTCCTTGTTGCAGGAAGCAGGTCCAGCACTGGAAGTGATGGTGTGATTTACCCTATAACACATTTGTTCAGCAAACATTTTTTTTTCCTGCAAATGCATTTGTAGGAACATGCAAAGACGTGTCTTTCTATTGAACTTTGGTAAAAGATGCCAATAAATGATAAAGTTCAGTGACACAGACAGGAACTGAAATGAAAATCATGTGTTGCAACTCTTGTATTTTGAATACAGTGACATTCATTAGCTCATTTATCTCTAGCTAAAAATAAGTCCTGAATCGGAGTTAATCATCTAGGCTTTTTTTTTCTTTACAGAGGCAATAAAGAAATGAACACTTCCAGGATATATTTAACCCATATCTCTTCAACAGCTGTTTTGTGATAGGATTGGTACTATTCAGTCCAGTTAAGTGTTTTCAGGCACTTACCTCTGTCAGGGACTACAGGGGAACATGGACAAATTATTTAGGTTGAAACCTTCCCCCAAAAAGAGAGGCCATTCAAAAAAATTAGTTAAGTGCTTAATTTTTATTTTAATTTGATTAGACACAAGCCCTTTAACATCAGCCCATGTAACGTCAGCAACAGCAGCAATGAAAATATTTTTTAAAGGCTCTCCATCAGCTGTTGGGAAATTCTCCTTTATAGCCAACTTTTTCACCGATTTGAAATATCATTTAGTGCAAGTGATGTGTCCTTTCTGCCTCAATTTTTGATCTGCACAGAGATGAATGAACAAGTTGCAAGCATCGATTCCTTACTGCTTGAAAGAAGTTTGAGCTTCTTGATGAAGAAAATAAAACTTATAATTATTATTATCCACACTAGAGTATAGCAGAAGTAGTGATCGTAAAATAGCTTCTATTCACTGAGATGCACCGAAAAATTGAGCTAAAAAAGCCTTTCAGATTAATTTCAGACCATAACCTCTGCGTGTGTGGTGGGTGCTCAGTACCTTGAAGAATGCCAGGATGAGTTACATGCACAACTGCTGTGGGGCCCAGGGTTGCGGGGCAGTAACTGCCTTTGTAGCAGCCATGTAATAACACTGCAGAGGAAAAAAAGAATTAGGCACTTGCATGCCTTAGTATTATTTACTGGGCTTATAATATTGTGAACTTCCATGGGGTAGGAAAGACCAGAATTGGTAGGAAAGCCCATGATTTGGAGGATGCAGCAGGAGACACCTGAATGGCAAGTGGTCCAAATTCTTATTGATTATTCAGCAGCTATGCTGAATAAAAGAAAAGAACTAGGTTCTTTTCTGGGTGCCTCAAGCTCATCACCAAAAAATGCCCAAAGCTAATCAAAAGCAGTAGCATTTTGAAACGATTGAGAAGACTCAATCCCTCACTCCTGGTGAGGTTGTTATGCAAGACCCTGATCATTCAAACTCACACTGATCTATGTCTTTAACTCCAGCTAAATACGCCTTAAGCTGCACATGATAATAAGTGCAAGACATCATCCTACAAGCCTCTGTATTTTTGCATGGCCTTGCCTATGCGCTCAACCTCACTTAGCTAAGATTGCTCATGAAGAGAAGTTATTTGTGTGAGTGTTTGCAGGAGGGAGATGCAAGTGTAGGCACAAAAGGATGAAAGCAAACAAGTAGCAAAATATAAAAACAGTATGTGGAAGCTGACAGAAGCTTTGTTGTTTCAGAGAAGATGATGGGGAGGTGGGCCTGTGTCTTGTTTAATTGTCATTTAATGTCCTGTGGGGGAAAGAAAACTATTTTTCCTCTATGAAATTACCAGTTTTCTCTTTTGAAATCTGCGGAAATTCCTTCCATGATCAGTTTGGATGTACAGCAGAAAAGTCGGCAGCAATCCCTTTAAACATCTCTGAGATGCAAATAGAGTGGAAAACCCCCAAATGTGTGTGTCTGCTTCTTTCCATCTCTCCTGGCGCACTCGCTGAGCGAGCTCCCTGGGAGGCGCCCACGTGGAAAAAATCCATGCGCAGACCAGAAGAAAATATCTATTTGAAGCTTAAATCAGGCGATGCAGTTTTACTGCACACAGGGGCTTTTCCCCCCCAGTCTCTTTGTAAGTGGGGACGAATAGGAGCTGGAGAGCCCCCCCGGCAGCGGCTCCCCCGAGGCGAGGTAGCCGCATCCCAAGGGCCAGGCTCCATCTAGTGACACAGCCGGGGATGGCCGGGCGGGATCCAGCCCGGAGCCGCGCCGGGACCCCCGGAGCCGCGGTACCTGGCCGGACTGGGCTCTGCAGGGCCGGACCGGGCTGTACCAGCGCCATGTGCCTCGTCGGCTGTCCGGAACCGGGAGCGGCCGTCCCGCTTCCCCGGCGCTCGGCCCCTGCCGGAGAGGCGAGCCCAGGTTCAGGCAGCAGCTCTTTGATTTCTGAAAGGGGAAATGAAATATAGGACGGGCAAGGGCGAAGGCAGGGGCTGAGCCGCGGCGGGGAGCGGGGCAGCCTCCTGCCTCTGGGTGGGCTGGGTACACACACGCCCACCCCCGGGCCCCGTCCCGGCGCCACATCGGGGCTGCGGGACGTGCAGTGCTCCGGGACCGCGGCCGGAGCGGAAAGCTCGGAGGTGCGGAGGAAGCGACTTCAGGGTGTCCCCTGCGAAATGATGTCACCCGCTCAATATTTTCGGGGGGAGTGACCGATCCGGCTATGAAATGGGCTCTATATCGGATGCGGCCGGATCGATGGGGCTGATAACGGCGAGCTATAAAAGGCCGGGGGGCGGCTGCGGCCGCGCTACAGCCCCGAGGCGCCGCGCCGGGATGGGGCCGCGCCCCGCCGCGCTGGCGCTGCTCGGTCTGGCGGCCGCCGCCGCCTCCGCGCTGCCGCTGCCCGACGCCGGCCCGCACCTCAACTACGGCTGGGGAGAGCCCATCCGGCTGCGGCACCTCTACACCGCCAGCAAGCACGGGCTCTTCAGCTGCTTCCTGCGCATCGGCGCCGACGGGCGGGTGGACGCGGCCGGCAGCCAGAGCCCGCAGAGTGAGTGGCGGCGGCGGGGAGCGGGCATGGGGCAGGGCCGGGGCCGCGGGGGTGACAGCGCTGTCCCCTCTCTCTCTCTCTCTGCCCGCAGGTCTGCTGGAGATCCGCGCCGTGGCCGTGCGCACCGTGGCCATCAAGGGCGTGCAGAGCTCCCGGTACCTGTGCATGGACGAGGCGGGGAGGCTGCACGGGCAGGTGAGCACCCGCGCTGCTTTCCCCGGGGGGAATTTCCACCCTGGAACAGCGGCCGAAGAGCCGGCGTGTTCTGCTAATAATGGGGTAACAAAGCTTTCAGGTGTCCGCCACCCTCCCTCCCTCTCCCTCCCCCGCCTGTTCCCCGTAGGACCTGCGGTTCTTGTCACCGTCGCTGGGGGGATTATTAGAAGGCAGAAAGGAAACGTCGTTTAGAAAGTAAATTATGTTGTGCGTGTCTCCTGCCAAAATATACCCAAAGTACAGCCCAGGGCAAAATTGCATTTAGGTTTAAAATTCTCATCAGAGGGAGACCGTGATTCTGCTGCAGAAATAGATTAAGCCCTGCCATAGAATGTGAATAATTTCTCACCGTTCAGGTCAGGTACTCTGGAAAAAAAATCCAACAAAACATTTAAAAAGGGATTGCTCCTTTGGAGAAGAGCTGCAGCCAGCTGGCTGCCAGGCATACAACTCCCAGGAACATGGGGTTGCCATCTCTTAGGAAGTTGCAAACAGAAAAAGGATTTTGAGGGGAAAGGATGCTTCTCCACTGTCCCACTTCTGCGCTGCTATAACAGGACACCTGCGGGACTCTGAGAGGTTGGGGAGTTAAGTGCCCCACTGGTGCCACTTGGTTAGGTCATGCTTTTTCACTAGGTACAGCAACTAGTCACTAGTTAAGGCATGTGGATACATTATTTACTCTAGAATTTGACAGGTACAGTTCAGATTCAGTCTGTACAGAAGCCTGAGCTTCACAGAGCAATGGCTTTTCATGATGCCACAGTAAAGATACAGCTTGATCCTTTTTTGATTACTCCAGCCAAATTTCTGCTGATTTCAGTGAGGAATGGACTTGGCCCATCCTCAAAACTCTCAGTATCTTTAATAAGAGCAACACTGATGTTCCTGAATGCAGATATAATATAGAATTAAGCCTTTCTTTCCGAATTTCCTTGCTTTTCTGGGCTCAAATCACTCAATACTGTGATGAGGTGCACAGGTTCAGATGATACGGTAGTTATTAGCTTAGTATTTTAATGTATATCCAAATCATATTCAGCTCCCATTGGAGCTACCAGCTGAACTTTAGCAATCACAGAATTTTAAAATGGCTTTCCTATAACAGCATTTTGAAGGCATACACGTTGACTGAAGCTGCATTTGTTGGTGTAGAGTATCCGATGCAGGCTGGGGGTTTCTTTTCTGAAAACACAGCAGCACGTAGCCGTGCTGTCACATCTCCATGTTGTGGACACCTGCTGTCACGTCTGTGCTCACAGCCCAGCCAGGCAGCTCTGCAGGTAAATCTTTACCTTATCAGCACCGCGCTCAGGAGTGGAAGAACAAAAGGGCAAACACAGTGTCTGGGGGCTGAACCTGTACTCCGGCAACATGGCCTGTTTTGACACTGGAAAAATGATGACTAGGGTTGGTTTCTGAATGCGCTGTGTGCTGTAGTCAGTAGTTTAAGGGAAATGCTGAATATACTGACATACTGTGATTCCTCCTGTGAAAAAAAACTAATCTGGAAATACTTAAAAAGTCTGATTGGTACTTGTTTAAAAAAACACACTAGAGACCATCCCAATGAAGTGAAGAGGGAAAGGTATAGCTGAGATGCAGGGTATCAATCGATTGACTGATATCAATCAATATCTGTTGTTTGTAGTGTGCACTTCTTGAGCAAGAACCTCTTTTATTTCATCATCCTTTTCAGTGAGGCTGAGCACTCATAAAGACAGCTAACAATCCAGCCTCAATTTTTTGTCATATACACATATTTTTCTGACATATAATGTGTGTGTGTAAGCATAAATACTGCACCATTTTATTTGGAGAAAACATCTTTTTTTAAAATTACTTTATTAATTTAAAACATGCCTTTAAAAGACAACCAAATGCATGCCCTTAATTTTACTCCATGTTACTGAGGCTGTTTGAGAAAGGCCCAAAAGTATTAAATATGCTCTCTGTTCAAACAGGCGGAACATTCCTGTGAGGACATTTCTGTCTCTGCAGACTGAGACATAATCAGCAATTCTCTTTTATTGACCACAGGTTCAATCACCTGCAGTGGCTGAGACTGAAATAGCACCAGACCTGTAAGAAATGCAATGCTGGTGTAACAATCTGGAGAGGTCTGACCTGCTGATATGAGTCTAATATACAAATATAATATATCATTTATAGATACATATATTTATAAGATTTTAAAGATATATAATATCTGTACAGGCCATTGCAAATGTAATCCTACAAATTCATACCTAAGAAAATACATTCTTCTGTACAAAATCCTAACTTGTGCTGGTATACGTTCGACAGTTCTCATGTTAACATGAAAATGACACTTTGTAAAAGGGTCTTTTGCAATTTCAGTAAATTTTGAGTGGAAAATAGTAGAAATTACCTTTTAGCATTGTTTTACTGATTGGCCACATTGCTTTTCTACAGAGCTGATCCTGAAGCCCTTGCACAGGCAAATCTCTAACAGAGCAGGAGTTCTATACTTGGTTTAGGACTCATGACTGCAATTAAGTACCGTCAGCAATTAAGGACAATTCCATCTAATTCAGCACTGGCATCTAAGATTCTTCTTCCCCAGTGCTCAGGACAGGATAAGTGTGGTGGCTGTGGAGAAGCACATCCCAGGCTTCAAAGCTTATTTAAAGTGATGGACCTGGAAAGAACTTCAGGGGTTCTGGAAGAGAATATATAATATAGAATATAGAATACAGAATATAGAATAGAATAGGAGATTGGGAGAAGGCAGGAGGACACCCCCACTGAGGGAGAAGGACTTGTCCCATTGAAGGTTTGCATTGTGGTTGACTACAACCAGCCTGGTGGGTATATTTGTAACTCTCGCTATTCCTTGCTGTTCAGCTCAGGTATTCCACTGAAGACTGTTCCTTTGAGGAGGAGATTCGCCCAGATGGCTACAATGTGTATAAATCAAAAAAACATGGGATATCAGTGTCTTTGAGCAGTGCCAAACAAAGACAGCAGTTCAAAGGGAAAGATTTTCTTCCCCTGTCTCACTTCTTGCCCATGATCAACACCGTGCCCATGGAGTCAGCGGACTTTGGTGAATACGGTGATTACAGCCAGGCCTTTGAGCCAGAGGTGTTCTCCTCGCCCCTGGAGACGGACAGCATGGATCCCTTTGGCATCACCTCCAAACTGTCCCCAGTGAAGAGCCCCAGCTTCCAGAAGTGACTGTGCTCAGCATGTGTTTTTACAGGAGTATTGCAGAGTACTGCAGGGTTTTTAGCTTTTCAGGTAGTGATATTTGGGAACTTTTTTGTGTATTTGAGTATGGAGCCAGCCTCACCCTTGTTGTACCTGTAAGAGATGAGTGCCAAGAGGCTGTTCTATAGTCTAAAGAATTGCCTATCCATAGTTTTGTTTGGAAAAGGAGGATTAAATATGAAAAATTTCGCAGCTTTATCAGAGTTGCTCCAGAGGTGGTGATAAAGTTTTTCTACATAATTTTTCTACACCAGCTTCCACATATATTCACTTCTTATATCTGCTCATACGAGCAAATGCAGAAAACCTTTTCCTCTTCAGAAACCTTAAACCCAAAACATTTGGACCAAAACTAGATGAAGGAAAACATCCCAGCAGATGTAACTAGAGTTAATGCTGCTTCTTAAAAGGCTGCTAACAACATTCTGGGGAAAACTTTCTATTGAAAGCATACTACTGAAAAAAACAAATCCTGCTTGTATATTGTGCTTTTTCTTCCCTTAGAAAATAAGGGAAGAAAGGGAAAAATTTCTCCCTTCCCTTATTGCTAAAGAGTACTTTGGGAAACTTGATCGTTGATTTCTTTTGTAGACTAAATTATGTTCTCTGTGGCATCAGAATCATGCAGCAGAGAATTCTCATCAGAATTAGTGAGAATTCAGTGTGTGGTTGGAAGAGTGCACAGGGCTAGAATTGATGTTCATCAGGTAGGGAATGAGCAGCTCAAATGAGTGTTTAAATGAAGATTCTGTTGTATATAAGCATGTATATGTCGTTAGCAAATGGAGAAAACCACTGAAAACGGATGTATAGGTCAAAGCAGTTGCAAAATAGGTTTTCGTGTTTAACCTTTAACCACCAGGAATTCTTCCAAGTCACTTCCAGGCTTGATTCAGCATCCATGGGAATCAGTGGAGAGATGGTTTAGTGAGTTAAAAGCTGCAGAACTGGGTCAGGATTCTCCTTGCAGGAAGGGATTGTGAGTGCCTCTGGACAAGGCACCTGATGTCTTCAGTTCTGTTCTCCCTTTGAAAAGAGTCAATGAAGGAATAACCAAGGTGAAGCCAAAGGAAAAAAAAAAAGGATAGTTCAGGGATTCTACTTGTTTCCAAAGGTTCATTTATAATAGAGATTCCTGTACAAAAAAAAAAAAACTCTACTGGAAATACCGGTGTTCTTCTGACCTAGCACTTCATTGCCAATGCAATATTTATAATTAATTTATTGAATACATACACCTGTTTATTTTGTTACTGTTATTTATGCTCAAAATTCTATTTATATACTCCTGAAGGTGGGTTTTTTTAGTTGTAACAAATCTTGTGGAGTTTCGTAATCACGGAATTTTAGCCAACGATAGTTTTTTAAATTTCTGTGCATTATCAGTAGTGTCATGTGTACATTTGCAATAAAAGAGAAAATCATCTTCAACACCAAAATCTGCTTGACTCTTTTGTCCCTCCCTAAGTGCCATGTCCACACATCTTTTAAATACCTCCAGAGATGGTGACTCAACCACTTCCCTGGGCAGCTTCCTGACAAAAAAAATCCTGTGGGTAGAAGGCTGCTCCCATTTAAAAATGGGAACCATTCTAGCCAGTGCTGCCAGGGAGAAAAGTGGTGAGTTCTGCCTGAAAAAGATGTCAGTTTCTGGCAGGAAAAGAGCCTGAATGTTTTCATTTGGAAATGCTGTGAGTCACAGGAACAGCAGATTTCTTGGCTGGCAAGCGTCTCTCATGGTGTTTTCCCATTCTCTTTTGTGCTGAGCCACTGCCGCACATCCGGAGGGTTCCCACTCCTTATGTGCTGGAAGAGGTAGTTCTGATTTTCAGGTTGTTTTATTCCAAAATCTTTCCGATTTCAGGGGGTTTCATTTCCAGTTTTGATCAGTCACTGTATTTTCTTTGAATGCCTTTCAAGACCTGTTTTTTTTTTTTTAAACCCAAATCAGAAAACAAAATAAAATACTAATGAACTTCTAAAGTTCAGTCAAAAAAACTTCCACTTTTTCTTTTCTGCTAAAAAGTTGCACAGATTTGACAGGAAACGTGGCAAATAATGGAGTTAGGAGAGTACACAGTTTAACTGCACCAGTGAGGGATTTTTTTAAGTGGGTGTAACAGTGTGAATATTTCTCAAGGGTGCAAAGATGGGCAACCTTATGTTTGGGAACAGCATCTGGAGCTCTCTCGTAACCCTACTTGCTGACACCTTTGGATTACCATCTTCCACCGGCAGCACGATGATTTTTCCTGCAACAGCATGGTTAGAGGTTGGTTCAATATTTATTCAGACAGAGGGAAGAATGCCAGGAGCTAAATTAACCCACACCACTTCCTGGAGCACTTTAGTTTTCCTTGGAGTTTTCCCATCCCAGCTTTGACCAAACCTGGCTGTTTTGCTTATAAAATCTGACAAGATCTCGGCTGGAGGTGGGAGGATTGCTGGGAAATGCTTCCCCTGCCCTGCGACACCTGACTCGGTCAGGAACTGGGTGTGCAAAACCTCCAAAAAACACCCCTGCCTTTGGTTCTGTGGGAATGTAAACAGCACCACCATCCCTCACCACACACGTCCCCTGTCCATCAGAGCTCCTCAAAGACAGTAGGACAATGGCAGTGCTTTCATTTGCAACAGCACATTTTACAGCCCTAAAAGGTTTTTAAAGCTCAGGTGTCAAATGTCTCCTTGTGAAGTCTCAGTTGGAAGCTGTGATGTGCAAATACGAGTTGTTAGAGGAGTGGGGAGGCCGCAGGAAAGGAGATACTGAGCGTCTTCATTTCCACTTGGAGGAAGTGTAAAAACCTATAAATCAATTCAAGAGTCATAGTGTCCACTTTACCTCTGCTCAAAGCACTGAAACCCTGTTGGTGGAAAATTTGGGGGCCACTCTTTCTACTCTGCCAGTGTACTTTGCATATGAATGGAGAACAACAAGATAAATTAAACTTCCCTTTTTTCCTCAAAAAATATATGTGTTCCAACACCAGGCTGGCAGAAGAGCGTGACGTACCCAGAGCCACATTTTCATTAAGTATCCGGAAAGTAATAGCATAATGTATACAAGTATACATGCTTGTAAAAAAGTATAAATGTTTCCTTTGACCAGTGTTGATCTGTAACAACTCGTAAGTGTTCTAACAGAGCAGCCTACAACGGCACACTACAGCTGGGGTGGGTATTTACACCAAAAATATTTATGTTTTAGAATCACAGAATGGTTTGGGTGGGAAGGGACCGTAAAGATCATCTAATTCCAGGGCCAGGGACACCTTCCAACAGACCAGGTTGTTCAAAGCTACATCCAGCCTGGCCTTGGGCACTCCCAGGGATGGGGCAGCCACAGCTTCTCTGGGCACCCCACCCTCACAGGGAAAACTCGCGGGCATATGCACCAGAAATACACTTCTTAAAAGCCACAGACGCCAGTATCATATGAGAGAGATGTGCAAACTCCATCATTCCATGCCCAGCGACAGGACCCGAGGGAATGGCCTGGAGCTGTGTCAGGGCAGGTTTAGGCTGGATGTCGGGAAAAGGTTCATCACCCAGAGGGTGGTCGGGCACTGGAACAGGCTCCGCAGGGCACTGGCCACAGCACCAAGGCTGGAAGAGCTCAGGGAGCTTCTGGACAGCGCTTTGAGGCACGGGGTGGGATTTTCGGGACACGGGGTGGGATTTTCGGGACACCGGGTGGGATTTTCGGGACACCGACGTCTCCCTATGGATGTCCCGGCCCGGGATCTGTGGCGGCGCTCGGGCGCCCCCTGGTGGCCGCACGCCGCCACAGCGCGTGGGCGTGGCTTAGCCCGCGAGGGGCGTGGTTTGCGCTCGCGCCCCACGCCCCCTCCCGCGCGCCGTCCGTTCCCGGCGTGCCCCGCGCCGCCATGGCCGACCTGTTCGAGGGGATCGTGATGGCCGAGCAGAGGTGAGGGCAGAGAGGGAGCCTGCGGCGGGCCCCGGCGCCCGAGAGGGGCTCCTCGGCAGCGCGGGGCTCCCCTGGGCCTGTGCTTCCCAGTGGGAGCCGTCAAGGGAGCGTGAGGGTGGTGAGCCTGAGGAGGGCGCGGAAAATTCGCCTCTGCGCGTTCTGAGGGAGCGACCAGCGCGAAACGGGCTGAAGCTGAGTCGGGGGAGGTTTAGGTTGGATATCAGGGAAATCAGGTATCTTCATCCAGTCTGGATGTCATCCATCCTGCTGGAACAGGCTCCCAAGGGAATCGGTCTCAGCACAGAGTGGGACCGAGCCCGGCAGGCTGATCGATGGGCCGAGACCGGCGGTGTGAGGGTCAGCAAGGCCGAGTGCCGGGTCCGGCCCTTGGGTCACCACAACTCCCTCCAGGATAGAGGGAGAGTTCCTGGAAAGCATCCCAGAGGGAAAGGGCCTGGGGGTGGTGGCCAAGAGCTGCTGAACAGGAGCCCAGGTGTGCCCAGGTGGCCAAGAAGGACATTGGCATCCTGGCCTGGGTCAGCAACAGTGCGGCCAGCAGGACCAGGGCAGTGACTGTCCCCCTGTTTTGGGCATCGCTGAGGCCCCACCTCGAATCGTGGGCTCAGTTTTGGGTCCCTCACTACAAGAAAGACTTCGAGGTGCTGGAGCGTGTCCAGAGAAGGGAACTGAGCTGGGGCAGGCTCTGGAGCACAAGTCTGAGGAGAAGCGGCTGAGGGAGATGGGGGGGCTCAGCCTGGAGAGAAGGAGGCTCGGGGAGGACATTCCCTCTTTGCACAGCTCCCTGACAGGAGCCCCCGATGTGGGGGTCAGACTTTTCTCCCAGGTAACAAGGGACAGGACAAAAGGAAGTGGCCTTGAGCTGCACCAGAGAAGGTTTAAGTTGGACATAAGGACGAATTTCTCCATGGGAAAGGTTTCCAGGCCTTGGAAGGGGCTGCCCAGGGAGCTGCTGGAGTCACCATTTCTGGAGGTGTCCAAGGAACAAATTGTAGCACACAGGGCTCTGGTCTGGTTGACAGGGTGGTGATCATTTAAAGGTTGGACTGGATGATCTCAGAGGTCTTTCCCAACCAAAATGAGCCTGTGATTCTGGAATCTAAATAAGTGTTATGTGGTATTTCTGAGCTTTGGTGGTGATGCACGTTTCTGTTCCGTGGAGCTGCTCGTGTGCAGCGTGAGCTCAACATGAGAGTAACAGAGCTGTGATTCTGTGTTCCCAGGTTCCACGGGGAGGGCTACCAGGAGGGCTTTGCAGAGGGCAGCCACGCGGGAATGGCTGAGGGAAGGAGGTATGGAGCACTCCATGGAGCCCGGATTGGCTCAGAGGTAAATGGGGAAATGCTTCAGGGTTGGAATCTTCTTGTCATTAGAAAATGACAGGCACACAGAAACTTCCAGGCCAGGCCTGGTGCACAGGCAGGCGGAGGCCTGCTGTGTTTCACTGTGTCCAGGAGGAGCCATAAAACTGCTTTAAAGGTGCTGTTTGGATCTGGAGAATTCAGTAAATGTGCTTGTGTTTTTTGAGCTTATGTGCTGTATGAAGCTTTGGTAATTTTTTTTCCCCAAATTTATGGCTAAGGGCCCCTCCCCCACCATCTCCTGTGGCTCAGCATAGGGAAAGGCATGGAATCTGGAGACACAAAGAGGCAGTTCTGTGTGTCTCGTGCACTCTTTGTTAGTTCTAATTCTGTGAAGGTTTGTAGCACTGTTCCTCTTCAGCACACAGAGCCAGTTCTGTGTGCTGGCACACCTGGACCAATAACCATTCCTAGGAATTCAGGGGCTGGAGAGGGGTGGGGAGGCACCTCAACTTGTCCCATACGTCTGGCTCCAGTTGGTCATAGCTCCAGGATGAGAACGCCAAAAGCAGCCTCCAAAGCTGGATGCTTTTGTACAAAATGGTCCTGGGCAGACCATAGGAGAGAGGTACTCTGATTGGAAACATGTATGTGTATCCAGAGTTTAGTGACCTGAAGAGTGAGATACAGTGTGGGGCTTCATTTTTGTGTGTCTGTCTATGCTGTGTGTTGTCTGGGGTTTCTTCTTTCTCTCATGACAGACACTCTTTTAAATTCACTTCTAGATCGGCTGCTACCTTGGCTTTGCACTGACGTGGCACTGCCTGCTCCAGAAGCACACAGATGAAAAGAACAGGTGAGGTTAAAAAGGCTAAAAGTCATTTTGCTGGGACTTTAATTCTGCATATCTTTCTTTTTCTGTCCTGTTTTGATTAATCTGTCAGAATTGCCTTTTTGGTTGCATTTCTTTATTTTCCCCCGTCATCTAATCAGTATTTTTGTTGATTCTTGGATATTTCTTAGCTTTGGGCTGGTAAGTTGGAAGGGAAACCTTAACTTAGTCAGTTATGCTTAATTCCCAATTTGGAATAATTCCTAGTTTGGATTTCTTAAATATGTGTGGAATGAGCAATGAGCTAAATGGGAGAAGTTGAATTAAAGAAGGATGGAGGGCTGGGTTTTATGCTCTGGATTATTATATATCAGTATAATTTTCATATCAGTGGATTGAAAAAACTCCTGTGTGAGGATCATTGGGTTTTGTTTTGACTTTTTTTTTTTCCCCCTAGCAAAAAGATGAGGGCTCTGGATTCATTAATAGGGATGATTCAGAAATTCCCATATGAAGACCCCACTTATGATAAGCTGCAAGAAGATCTGGAAAAAATCAGAGGAAAATTTAAACAGGTTTGTAGGATTAAGTGGCTATTTTAGCACACAAATTCATTCTTGAAGATGTTTATGTTCTAAAGCCACACCAAAACACAGTATTTGTGTGGAGCAGTTATTTTTCCCCTTCTGCAATCGTAACAAAATACTGGAAGTGAAATAAATAAACTGAAAATCCTTGATAGCTGAAAATTTCTCAACCAATAACAAACGCAAAAAAAAAAAGGGAAAAATATTATTTGAAAGGCAAATTGGAAATAATCTTTGACAATTTGAATTACAAACCAAAAGAAGAGAAATGGAGCAGTTGGGAGCTTTGTTGAACATTCTTCTTGGACAACAGAGCCTTTGAAACACTTCTGTGTATTCTTTTTTAGGTTTGTTCAATGCTAAATATTCAGTCTGATTTTAGAATTGGTACTGAGAGATCTTCACTAACATTTTGAATGCAACAGATGAAGATAAATATGGATGACCAAAGGAAAAAAGTGTTAAAAGAACAGAACTGGAAAAATGTTTATCTACTTTTGTATTAAAAAAAAAAATCAAAATAGTGAAGAGATGTTAAATGTTAAAGGGGGAAATCACTGGACTTGCAATGTAATTTACCATTTATTATCTCCAAGTTTTATTTAGGATATTACACACACTAGTGTGTAAATATGTTAAATAGAAATACTTGTTTTAATTCTTTGCTAGTCTTTTACTGATAATTCCTCAAAAGGAAAACAAGTGTTTGCACGGTTTCCTTGTTTTAAGGATGGTTGTTACTTAAAAATCTGTGTATGCAGATCATTCACTTTACACAATGTGTAGGTGCTGTAGGGGAAGGAAAATAAAATCAATTCCCTGCAGCCTTTGAAGCAGGAAACATTTTTGTGGGCAGAGGATGGAATGGCAAAGGAGGTCAGAATGCAAAGGAGAAGGATGAAGATGCCTGCTCAGAACATGGAATTTGCACCTGGATTTTCCAATAGTTTTGCAGACTGAGGAGGGGGAAGGGAGCAAACGCCACAAAAAATAACCCCCAAAAGTTACCAGTTTAAATGGTGGGTGAGATAAACATGACTGCCAGAAGAGCTGTGGTTCTCACTGACTGTATTTGTTGGTACCTCTTATCACAGACCAGCTTTTTATTTGCCAGCCTTGAAAAGTGACCTCTTCAGTCTCATTCCAGATCAATGGATGCTGCCAGCTGCATGTATTTCACTGTGTTAGTTGGAGAGAAATACCTGGAACAGGCTTAGCTTGGGCTGCTGGATGTCTCTGCATTCCAGTTCTGTAAGGAATTCCAGCAGAATTCTTTCGCCAACTGTACCCTGTGTGTGTCTGGCTCTGCCTGCGTGGCACAGTGCAGCCTCCTGAAGACAGGTTTGAGGATTTTTGTTTGTTTCATTGTCTTACACGTGAGGTTTGATGCACACAGGCAGTGTCAGAGCCATCTAGTGGATGTGTAGGACTGTAAGAGCTCACAAAGATTTGTGTGGTGAAGCTGTTAAAACAGTACAGAATGTCCACAGTCATGATAATTCTAATTATGTGGAGAACTTCTTTGACATGAAGTAACACTGAGCTAGGATTCATTTGTACTTGTTCCCTCGTTTGCAAAAATGCCTGTAAAAGCAAGGGCAGGGTTGTGAGAGCTCCAGGTGGAGCATTTGTTTGATAGAAGTGTGTGATACGTGAGCGACAGTCCAAGGTGCTGCTCCAGAGATTGTGTCAAACACAGTTATTTTTGTTCAGCTCAGGAGAGGAGGGGTCTTTGGCAGTCAAGTGGTGACTGTTACTTGGAAAATTGGTTTGGTGGCTAATTTTCTTGTATTGCTTTAGTTTTATTTTTAATAAAATAATATTATAATAAGTTATTATATAAATACATGTGTGTATGTACACA
Organism: Corvus kubaryi; assembly: GCF_017639235.1. NCBI lineage: Eukaryota > Metazoa > Chordata > Aves > Passeriformes > Corvidae > Corvus > Corvus kubaryi. The sequence continues at coordinate 1,170,672 of NW_024581058.1, forward strand.
CTTAACCATAAGTATTGTATCAACCAGGATTTCCAGCTGGGATGTACCAAGTTTAGGATTATCTCTTAGGTCTTTAATTCAATTTCATCTGTGTTTACACACTGATGGAGTCTCTTCTTCCATGAGTCTGTATTTTTCTGAATATCTGCTGCTTTGCACTTTGTGTGGGCCTGATTTGGTTTATTAAATGAGGTACAGTTCGAAATTATTTTTTGGATGTGCAGTTGTGTCAATTATCATTTTCTGCAGTGAGTTGTGGGGGTTTCTGTGACGTTCAGGGCTGTGGCAGTGGAACATTCCCAGCATTCTGTAGAGGTGTTTTTGTGCCTGATTTACCGCTAAGGAGGTTAAAGCCCAGGTTACATCAAAAATATTCATTTGTCTTAGGCTGGGTCACAAAGATATGAAAAAATATGCAACCTTGTACATTATGATATTGGTTATTAATAAAGCAGGACATAGAGATTGTTGCTTGATGCTGATTGTCCAAGAAGTTTTAAATCTTGCAGAAGTAAGACTTAAAAATATATCTGTGTATTCATTCACTACCCCTACTTATAGCTCAGTAGTTAGGGAGGAATGTTTGAAACATTTCTCTTACCAATTTCTGACTTGCCTGGACTGTGTTCTAGCTTGTTTTGTCTCTTCATCTCTCAGCTGAGCCTGTGGAATATGGAATTTTATTAAAAGGTGGATACACAGCTCATTACTTCTAGGCTGCTAAAGTCATTGCAATCCAGAATACTTGTAATTTTCCTTTCTGCAGTGTGTTATGAGTACAAGAAACAGTGAATTTTGAGGCATCAGCAGAGAGAGGTAAACTTTGAATACCATTTGGTAAAGTTCCCAGGCACAGTTCTTGTTCTGTCTTCATTAAGCAACTTCCTTTCTATTTCCTGTCAGCTGTATCAAAGGTGATCAATTCCAGCTTTGAATTAATACCTGTAATCAACAGAAATGGGTGAAATAAATCAGAAAAAAACATAATCTGGGTGTGCAATTGTTTGCTTCAAAACCAACCCTGTAGAGGCACTCTGGCTCATTTGAATCCTGTTGTGTTTTTTCTGAAACAGGGTTGTGATAATTTACAGGTGAGATGAAACTAGCAGTTTTAATTTTCTGGTAAATCAGTTTCAAAGTTTACATAGGTTTTGGTTTTTGAAGAGATGCAAGAGAGAGTTTGAGCCTGCCCTGTATTTATGAATGCTCATTTACACTTTGGTTGGAAATACAACTTCCTGCATTGGAATAAAGGGAGACCCATCTGTCAAAAGTCTGCCTGCACCTAATACTCCACAGTGCTTTAGAGTAAGAACTTAATATTTCTGGTACTGTTATAATTCTTTCTACTCTTGGTGCTACTCAGTGTGAATGGAAGTGCCTTTTGAATAGTGCCCTTTGCAACTTCTTGCGACCGTGGCTTCTGATCTAATTGCAGCCTAAAACTTCAGCTTTCATAGTTTGGCAAGTAACCATGAAGATTCTCATTTTACAGTCTGCCAGAGTTGTTTTTTTAATGGATAAAGCTGTGACAGTACACATTCCCACAGAAGTGGATGTATCACCAGGGAAAACGGGGATTTGGGAGGTGTGAGAGGAGTTCTGCAGCAGGTTTCCAGTTGCAAGCTGTGGTGTCTGGGACTGATGTGTAAAGGCCAACTGGAGCAATGCACTTCTGAAGCACTTCAGAGTGTCCCAGGGTTTGGAATTGCAGGACCGGCCTAGCCTGGGGTGATAATAAAAATAGTAATAAAAACTCTGTGTGCTATTTTGAAAGCTTGCACAGTTCATTTGTAGCTAACCTGAGTATCTCGTTGGTATCAGACTGTGAATGCTCCTACCTTAGTCATTGGAGTGTTTATTCCCTAAGTGTAGTAATCAATTTATTTCAGCATTTTTCATCCTAGAATCCTTTAGTACTACTTACCAAATGATGCACTACTGTGTGGAAGGAGACATGGTCACCAGGCTCATATGGAACATGGGAGATTTCCTAAATCCATGGAATATATGAAAGGTGAAAAAAACCCAGGGATTATTTCACTTGATTCCAAAGCAGCTTGCTGCACAGTGCTTTAAATTATTTTATCCTATTTTATAACCATAACTAATTGAGCACTAGTACAGCATTCTGTGTATCTGGTTTTGGGAGGATTTCTGAATAGGAATAAGAAATGGCATAAACCTTTCATCATGGAAAAATCAGAAAGCTGTTAGTATAGTTGTGCAGAATTAGTTTGGGCAACATCTGAAAGAGTGGCCTCCTGTCTGAAAGATTTTAACGGATACTTGTTCCTAATAAAATCGTGGAGTTAATTTTAGCAAAATGTTTGGCAGAAAGGAGGTCGATTATTCAGTCCCTGCATCATCCTGACTGTGCATCAGACAGAATCGACATCAGCATTTGTCACTATCTTTCATTTCTGATTTTTAGCCCCCTGTTTCTCTGCTTTATCTCAACACCTTTTAACCTTCAGCATCTTCAGGATTCTGGGGAATAATCAACACTGTGTGGAATCTCGATAGTAGGAACTGTGAGTCAGCAACCCTTTAATTTTTTTAGTTGCAGCCATTGTTCCAGCAGCAAGCTTTGCTGCTATTGTCCACTGTTTGTCCAGCTCACGTTTACTGGACTGTGGGAACGGATTAGGGTTTCATGGCTTTTTTTTTCTTCTTGCATAAACTCTTGATCAAAGACATTCCTTGGATGACAAAACACTGTATACTGTGTCACACAGCCCTGACCAGACTGCACGAACAGTAGTTTAAAAACACATGCCTACATTGTTCTCTAAACTGGCTTCTTTTTTCTTTTTTTTTTTTTTTGCAATGTATGTGCAGACACTGAATTTTTGAGACCCCGTTTACCTCCGTTAAAAACACACACACATACAGAAATTATTGTTAATAAGCACTTGACAGTTTCTGAAATATAAGTGAAAAACAAATTGCTCTGAGACTAAGAACAGACAGAACAGAATGTCATTTCTGAGCAGAGCTAGGGGTCATGTCTGCAGTGTATTTCCTTCCTGAGGACACCTTGGTTGTGGAGCAGGTAGTCAAGTGCACTGGAAACCTAAACCTACATGAATTATGGCATCATTTGATGTGTCATAGCCAGATAGCCAGAATACTTGAGTAAGGTAGAGAATGATTGGACCACAATTTGGGAGTTCATTAACCTGCTTCACCACACGTACGTTGTTAGAACCTGAGAGAATCTGCCTTATTATAGTTTTATGTCTTCTTTTAAGTTCTCTTATGCAATAGGAGGAGGACAAATTTCAGAAAAAAAGCCAGTAGCATCATTATTCCTCAAACCAATGAGAAAGAAACAAAATGGTGTTAGAGGAAAAACACGGAGACACTTTTTCAAGGAGCCTTGCCTTGTGATTTGCATGAAATACTCTTTCAGCAGAAACATGGGAGAAAAAGATTCCTGGAGGCATGCTGAACAGTTTTAGAGAGGGATTTAAAAACATGGGAGGGCTGAATTTAGGTGGTTGGAAAGGCGTTTGGGGAGGAGAGAAACAACGTTCCACAAACGTGAGGTTTTGCGTTGTTTGACTCTGCAGCGCTGTTGAGCTCTGTCATGCAGAAGTGAAGGCAGATAAAACTTCTTTCACTGACATTGGAAAATGTTATCCATAAAGGAAGAACCTTTCTGATCCTTTGCAGTCCAAAGATCTCCATGGAAAGAGAAACCTAAAAAATATGTGGCCGACGGATGTGTTGTCCAAAAGGAACAAAATGGTCAGAGTGAGTGACTGAAATGGCTACAGAAATATTGAGTCAAACCCACAAAATAAATGTATTACCCATTTAAGAAATAATGTTTACTTATGAGTAAATAATTTATGGTGTCTTCTGGAAATTTAACAGCATGCATTGGCTGAAAGTCTGCTCTTCGTATTTAAAACAGCCAAATGTAAAGAACTGTGGCCTGCGGGTGTTCAGGGAGGAAAGAAAGCCGTTCAAAAATAATACCCAGTATTTGAACAATCTGGAGTGATACAATCTAATAAAGGGGAGAAATGAAACATCAAAAAGCTCAATTGCCCGTTGCAGACGTTTGCCACCAGAGCAGTGACTCAGGACACCAGGTCACTGCCGCAGGCTGCCTCAGGGGTGTTGTCGTAATGCCCTGCTGGTGCCTTCGTGGCCCTTGGGCAAGGATGTGCCCCTCCCAGCCCAGCTCCTTGGAGGCTGCTGCTAGTGTTATAAATCACATCCCAGTCACACCAACAGCAGCGTGGTGGCTGTCACGGGAGACCAGGCATCTGTGGAATATGGCTGGTGAGGGGATTAAGCCGAGTGTCACAGGGGCTGCTGCCAGGTGGGATGGATGAAACAAAACCACTCGGTAACATAGAATCTAAAATTTATTTACTCAGCAGGGAAGGGTGAGTGGGTAGCAATTTCCATTCCATGATGCACGTGCTACAAGCACAACTCAGAGCTCTAGACCTCCATTCCCCACACGGATCCAGAGGAGGATTCCTGCTCCAGGCAGTCCATGTGTCAGGTCCTAGCTTGGAGCTTGGCCCCTGCATGTCACAATTCCTCCTTTGGTTCAGCATTCCTGGTGGTGGTAGAGATCTGTACCTGGAGCTCTCTCCAGCCCCAAGGGATTGCCCTCTTAGCCAGTTCTTGTTTTGTGTGTCTGTCAGCACAGGCACTCCCAGGCCATTCTCTTTTTCCACACCTGAGGCCAGTTCCTGGTGGGGAGGAGGCTCCTCTCACCCTCTTTTCCTTCTGTAGTCGAGGTCTGGCACCAGGCAGGGCCCCCACATAGTAAAGATGCTGCCCATGTGCCATGTCCCAATTTGCCATGGACACGGGATCTTTCTGCCAGTAATTCCTTCTTCCATGTGAGAGCCCTCAGGAAAATGATGCCTGCGAATACTTGGTGAATTCCCTGAAATGTGAGACATTTTAATACCTGCTCTTCACACAGGCAGAAAGGAGGACAGGTCTAGGTAGGACTCTGCAGGTGCTACGGATCAGCAAGGAACTGTTTCTGTTTTCACTCTTAAATGTTTATCACACTAAAGAAGGAAAAGAAGCAAAACTTTTGCCTTCTTCCTAGATTTGGTCCTGCTTGGCCATTAAAGAACAAAATCAGAAGCCTGGCAAACGTCACATTATCGGTGCAATCCCATTGACTAATTTGCAATCCCTTTCTGATCGCTTGGTTGGAATATCGTGTGGAACTCAGTCAGAAGCCACATGGGAATCTACTCTGGCCATGCCAATGCAATTGCTATGAGCAATTATATCTGTGGGATTGTAAAAATATCTTGTTTGTTGAAGAGATACATTTCTCATAAAATGATGCCGACAGGAATTCATTAAAATGCCATCATTTATAGGTTTATTGCCATTGTTCCATTGTAGAAATCTCAGAGTATGAAGCCCACATGCACGGGTCATTTCTATGGCTCTTTTAAAACCTTCCAACCTTCTCTTTCTCCTCTATCTTCTGGAGTTTTCTATCACTTGAAATTCCAGGTGTGCTTGAATCCAAGTGGATTGAGGTTTTACATTTAATAGATCTTGTTTATTCTTTAATAAAAAGCATTTGAATTTAAGTGTTCATAAAAGGTCCAAGAGTGTCAAATGGCCTGAATTCAGCAATGGAACTGGGGAGGTTTTTGGGAGGTTTCTTTTGGAGGTTTTTCTGTGTACGTTTTTGATGCAAAAAAATACAGTAGTTTTTCCTTTAATATGCTACAGCATAGCCTAGCTGAACATGAATATTTTTTTACAGCCTATAGTAAATTGTTTTTCTTGCTACATTCTTGTCTTTCTGCCCTTTGCAACGTGAGTAATACTGGCATAGTTCACCCAACATTCAAGTTTAGGAGTCTGCATTTAGAGATGATGATCAGGAGAAGGAAAATGTAAATAACAGAGCTGACTATGTAGGCTTAAACCTACTTAAGTCACAACACTTAGTCCATTTAATAGAGTTTATAAAAGAGATAGGAATGGCAAAACCTACTGAACACATTCAGCCAAACCCAGGTTTGCATCTCTCACTGAATCATTGTAATGTTTTTATCAGCACAAGATTTTTATCAGAAGTCAAGGTCCCCTAAGTGTGTCTTCACTTGATTTTCAAACGCTTCAGAGGGGTGAGCCATCAGCCATATAAAAGTAAGCTATTTGTTCTTTCTGGGGGTTTCAGGGTTTTTTTTAATATGCTGGGGAAAATGAATAATGTTTGGCCCAGACCAATTTAAGCTTTGGCTTGATGTGTTTTTGAAGTCCCTGTAAGTTTAGTTCAGGTCATCTTTCAGTGTTTTACGCCTCCCAGTGTACTTCACCCTACAGAGCAGCTGCCCATTTCAAATGGAACAAACCAGACCACAGTTGTACTGGTTTTACTTCACCCATCTGATGTAGGCTTCAAGTTTCTGGCTGAAATTACTGGGAAACCACCAAGCTCATAGCTGCTCATCTGGGATTCTTCTCATGCAGGTGGTTTCCCATCAGTGGTAACTGCCCTGAGAGAACCTTATTTTGCACTAGACAATGATTAACACGTTAGAAGTTAGCTCTGGAGTTTCATTTTTCATTTCCTGTGCTGCACTCACTGCACAGAATCAGTTGTAATGTGAAGTTGAATCAATGGGAAACTCAGGAGGCAGATACTGAATTTCTGATTTGTGACAGGGAGGACAAGCACTTGGCCTTTTACATGGATTTTTTTAAGGCAGAAATAATTCCGCAGGATAAATAAATACATAGGTTATAAGCTTGACCATCTCCACTAAAAATAAGCTGTTTCTGCTGTGTTCAGCTCTGAAAATAATAATGATTGCTAATGTGCATCCCCCATTTTCAGAGATAATTTGGAATGTGAATTGGAACACAGGTTACCGGTTTTTTTCTTGTTTTACTTTGTAACAGTATCTAATTCCTGTCCTTCTATGTCCAGTTCTTTTTTTACATACTTTTAGTAGGCTTCAATATTTTTCAGGTTTATTCCTTATTATCTCAGCTGTAAGATGCAAAAGCTGTGTCTGAGGGGAAGGCACAGAGAAGAAGGCAGCTTAACCACCTGGCTTTTAAAACCAACTGTCTTCTGTAAAGCTCTTCCCTGCTGTAAAACCTTCCACTGATGAGAAAATACAAGCACACATTCTGTGCCATCCAACACCTACTTTGTTTTACCCTTCATTCACATGAACCACCAAAGGGCGTTTTACTCTAACTAACTTCTTCTGATGATAAAAAATAAAGCCTTCAGGAAGAAAAGAAATATTTTGCATCTTTAAAAAGACACTGTTGGTGTGACAGGCAGGCAGTCACCTACCCATGGCTCGAAACACCCACGGCTTCCTAAAATAACAACGGAAAAGGTCTTCAGCTTTTAAAATGTGGAGTCAAACCTAGAAAATGTCATGTGCTTTGCTCATTGCACCGGGGAGTTACGACCATTAAGCATTTTCAAGGCAATTTAAAAAAAGGGAAAAAAAGGGAAATTAAAAGACGACAACAGGCAGACGTTGGGTTTTACCAATTTTATTTCTAGACTTTAGGTTTTTTTTGCTGGAAACTTGTCTGTTACAGGTCTGTTGGTGAAAATGTGCATTTCAGACCAGTGATGCCAATAAGTACAATATAAAAATGTACAAATCTGAATTGCTTTTGCTTACTACAGATTGTTATAATAACGTGACAAATAAAGCATCTCTGTTGGCACGTGAACTCACTTATCTGGATTTGGCCTTTTTCAGTACATAACAATATTTTAAAGAAACTTGCAGTACACACTGCCACTCAGTGTAACACATAATAAAACCAACAAGCACTAAACTCAATAATCATGTTTGGTTCAGAGACACAGAGATGCCACGAACAGAAGTGTTTTATGAGGTAAGCAGTAAGAAATGTTCCTGAAATTTGGACAGAATGTATCCAGTCCTCCTGGGTCCTGCGACTGCTAGTAGCATTGCAATGCTTATTTAAGCACTATGTAGGATCTTAACTGCATTTGCCTCAAAATGAGTTCTAATTCTGTTTTGGTTTAGCAGCATACAGGCAACAGCTAGATTATTCTTCAGCATACAACTCTGTTAGCTGGCTTATTTATGAGATTTACAGGCTTTTTTTTTAAATTAGCATTATGCTATAATTAAAAAAAAAACAAAAACCAAAACAAAACAAAACAAAAAAAAACCAAAACCAAAACAAACAAAAAACCCTAGTATATCATAACAGATTAAACACACAAAATACTTAGAGTTCCAGAAGATAACCTATCATACCAAATGATGTGTCCCAGCTGAGGGGGAACCACACCAGGTGGCACACAAGAGTTATATTATAATGCACCTTTCATATATCAATGTGGCTAATAACACAGCTTAAAACTACTATGATAATAAACCCCAGATCAGACAAAGAATCCAGCTTTATAAAATGTGTAACGAGAAAAAAAAAACAAAAACCAAAAAAAAACAACCAACCCTTGACATTACTTGATCTTCTGAAATGTCTGCTGGCTTTTAAATTAATGCAGAGACCCATTCAGAGCAACGTTCGATGCATTTCCATTTGCAGTAGAACTACGAGGCACTGTAAGAACATCAAAACCTGGTCTAGACACGGGTAACTGAAGTATGAGGTATTGTGAAACAGGAACCTTTTTTGGAATAGAGCAGTAATCACATTAAGTAAAAATTGATCACATAAAAAATCTACAAAAAAAAAAAGATGTCAATAATATAATTTTCTATGAGAAAATTAAAACCTATTACATGGCAGTATATGACATTGTATAACAAAAAAAAAAAAAACTGATCCACAAAATAGCAGCAAAACACAATGACAAAGATACAGAAAAGCAATGTTAATTTTTTTTCAAACCATGCTGGGAATTTATCCATAGCAGCTCAATAAAAACGGAGCATCCACTCCTTTTTCTTTTATCTTTTTCTTTTTTTCTTTTGAATTTTTTTTCTTTTTTCCTTTTTTTGTTCTTTTTTGTTGTTGTTGTTGTTGGTTTTTTTTTTTTTACAATCAACACCTTAGCGGCAGTTTTCTCACATACATTTCACCATCACATTCTCCTCGAGCATCAACTTCAACAGCTATGTCCACGTCCCTTCAGCTACTTTCTAAAATAATAATAAAAAGATACATAGCCAAGATGTGCAAATTTTCTATTTGTAGCTAAATAAAAAAAACAAAAAAATGGGGCATATACTGGAATAAAAACTTCTTTCAAGTACTCCAATTTTCATATCTATTAACTATGGCGTTTTTTTCATGGTTAGACTGCTTTTGAAAATGTATAGGAAGGGGCCAAATAGACTGCTTGGTTTTGGGTTTGTTCTTTGAAGCGTGTCCTTTTTTTGCTTTAATAAGCTGGGTTAAAACTGCAACATCAAGGGTAGAAAGATTTTCTTTTTCAAAAGGGGCGATTGCATTAATTTACAAATCATACTGGCCTTACGAACATCCTCTGCAATAAATATTCTTTTTAGCCTTAACTATAAATTATATATTTTAGTGTTTAAAAACCTTCAGTTGTAAAACATCTAGCGATAATCCTTAAAACTATGTGTCCTATATGTGAACCTTTAAGGCCCCTAATTTACAAAGATGAGTTGGCACCAAAGGATTCTAAACTTCAAACTTTTCTATAGAAAAGGAAAGGAAGATATCCTGGCAATTTGTGAATGCAATTTACTCTCACTGGAACACAACCTTCGGAAAAAAAAGAATCACCTCTCCTCTAACACCATAGTTAAATGCACTTGCTTTGCAATTCCAAGTTTGCCAACAAGCACTTTATATATTTCCAAACCATTCCATTAAAAAAACAAACAAACAAACAAACAAAAAAAAATTCCCACACAATAAAAGAATGTATTTCCTATATCTAATGGACTGAAAGTGCTTTGAATGGAATGGTTTTAGAATATTACAAACGAACAAAAAAGAAAAAAAAAAAAACAAAAAACAAAACAAAAAAGACTGAACTGTGGATTGAACCTGACCATAATTAGGCTGAATATCTGTGGGGTCAGACCAGCATCTTTACACAGGTAACTACAAAAATAGGAAGATTACAAAAATATAATATATTATGTCACTATTTCGGTTTCTCTTTATAATAGGGTACTGTATGAGTAGTACATTGGCCTTTCCCAACCATGCTAAGCTGGAACCCTACAAATGCCTCAATGCACAGGCAATCCACAGGCACAAAAAAAAAAAAAGATTAACATATAATAATGCTGCATACTAACATACACTAACTTATGGGTTACGTTAACCATTTATAAGGTGAAGAGGATAAAAAAAACCTAAGGAAATAAAATAAACATTTACAGATGAATTATAAAGTGACTAAATGCATAAGCAAGCAAGATACAGAAAAGCCTAGAACTGCGTTAAAGCTATGCTTTTTAAAGGAAAAGAATATTTCATTTACTATCTAAAAAACAAAAAAAAAAACCCTCTTCTACTTTAAAAATGGTTGGTTGGTTTGTTTTATATGTAAGAAATCAAATCTAATACCTCCCCTGGAGACATTTCGTGTGTTAATGCCTATTTTTACAACATACAGACAAGAACACTTTAATATAAAAACTAGTTGATTATTATTGTATAAAATCCTCTATTTTTGTAGCACAAACCCCTGGGGGTAATGCAAATACTATTTTTTTCTTTTTTTAAGACAGTTTTTGGGGTATTTTTTGTTTATTTGTTTGTTTGAAGTCACAGATGGAAGGGAGACAGAGCAAGAAAAAAATATAACAAGACTGGTTTTCCCTTCTGGTATAAAAATGTCCTGGAGAAAAGGGTTTCTGGGGGGGAGATCCTGACGCTGATTCCTTCTCAGATGCCCTTTCTTTGTCTGCTTTTCTTGCCAAGCAAATCCATTAAGAAGAAGTCCTCTTTAAATGTTCACGTCTCGCACATCAGTAGGCGTGCAGGAGAGGTCTGCTTCGTCCTCTACAGTCTTTGTTTCTGAAGATACGTTGTGCTGCTGTGCCTGGCGTAGACTGGACTCGAGGAGGGACTCAATCTGTTCTTGGCAGGCTCGTAAACAATCCTGCAGAAGGGTGGAATGGAAGGGGAGAGAGAGACCCAAGAGTCCTTTAGAAAGATCACAGGCTAAAATACCGTTCCTTGGCAAAGCAAGAGAAATGCTGTCGGGTTATCTGGGAGAGCAGCAGGCTGAAAAGGAGGGTGGGAAGAGCAGGAGAAGCACCCGACAGTGAAAGCATTGGATGAGCAAGCCCATTTCTTGCAGACTGCACCTTGCACTGCTGCTTCTCTGCCTGTGCTGTTTACACTTCTGTACAAGTCCATGGATGACAACTGTGATTTCTACTTTTACCCCAGGAACCCTTCAGCAGCAGAGTCTGCCAGAAGCAATGCTCACAAGCAGGGACATTTTTCCCCAGGCTAAGTTCCAATGACATTAAGTTCTTAGAAATGCCATGTATGTTTAGATGCCCATGCCCAAAGCTGCCTGCCAGCTGCTGCAATGTCCAGCTGTGGGCAGCTCAAGGCAGCTGATAAATTCCTAACTCTGAAAGCATCTCCAGAGATGGACTGGACTGGACGACCCCAAAATGGAAAGGCCTCTCAGAAGCACCACGAAACACCTCCCTACCCCCGCACTACCAAGTTCATCCAAGCTTTCTGTGTGCTACCACATCCACCTGGAAATCTCAGGCAGGGGGAGACCTTTTCCTCTCACTTCCAGAGTGTTTTCTCCGAGCTGGATGTGCACACAATCCTCCTGAGGGTTCAGGAGGATGCACAGGCCTCGCTGGGAATCAAAAAACCGTAAAGCACCAAGGAGGATCCTGTCTAGGGTGGGGAAAGGTGACTTCCCCCAGGCATTAAAAGCCATACCATGAGGAGATGTATCAGATTCCCAGCAACCAGAAATGGGAGAAAGCCTTTTAGCTCAACCTGCCCAACCTCCTGCAGGTTAGGGAGGCCTGTACACCCACGGCAGTGACACAAAAATGGTGCCTTGAACAGGCCAAACAATCCCACAGCATTTTGCCAAAACTCATCCAGCATGCTGTTTACCCTCATCTTTATAACAAACATCGTAAGCTTTTTCCCCCAACATCTTTAACTCTGTGTATTAAGGACTTTGAAGTTTCCTTTCAGCATTGCCTTTTCTGATTTAACCTATGACATGTGTTAGCCCTTGCGGTGAACCCAGTCTTCCATGATAAATTGCCGTCAAAAGTGTTAGGATGTGCATGACTGAGAATGAATGTTGTTTTCCTGAGAGGGTGACCTGCCTGCTGTTTTCTTTATTTCCCAGTTTCAATTCTGCCTTCATTCAGAGGCTTCTTGTGTGATCTACCAGCTTTTCACTGATTCCACTACCACAAGAATCTCCTCTGCCACCAATAAGGGCACATGGCATTTGGGGTAAAATAAGATTAGAAACCCAAGCAAACAATTCTCTGCAAGTCCTTTCTGAGAGAGAGGGAGGTTAATCCTACCTCTAAGCAGATCAGACCATCAGTTACAGCTCACTGAAAACACATAACCTATGACCTTTCCTGGTTTAAACCCTAGTGTAATATTTCCTCTTGACAGAGACACACAGTGTTTTAAATGACAAAAAGAAACGCCTCATATCCTAAAGTCATCATGCCTTTGGCTCCTGCATACCTCTGGCCTCCACAATAAGGTCTCTATGAAGTCCTTGCACCCAGCCCTCCTCCAGATATGATGGATCAATCCTGACTGTAAGGCTCCCCCTTGCACCACGAAGCTCCCTCGCCCTTGGAATCACACATGTTAAAGAGGAGAGCACCAGCACAGCTTTAGGTGCTCCTGGCTTTACAAAGCCACTCTTGAGGATAATTCTCTTTTAGCACGTTCAGTGTTCCAAACTGAAAGCACATTTATTTTTCAGAGCAAAATGAACCCTCTTGGGGTTTTGTTTTGGGGGTTTTTCTTCAGGTGGGAGTGAAACTCATTTTCTGGTGAGTTTTGATGGGAACTTTGTGGGGGTTTTTTTTTAATCCTGACCATTTGCATATAGCGTGTTTGAGCTGTGAAAACAAAAACCATTCAAAAGAATTTCTATAAATACCTATTCTTCTCCCTCTGGAGTCCAGTTATGAATAATTACGTAGGACTTTGTAATTTAAAGGTACTTTTTGCCCACAGAATTTTTTTTCATTTAAAATTCTCGGAGTGCAACATGCTGTAACTGTATTTTTTAAAAACAATCTTTGCAATTTATTATGAACAGACTGTCTTAAGCTACAGTTGAATTAAAAATATTTTTTTTACTGTTTAAGGAATTTTGTCCATGTCTTATTCACATGACTATTAAATAGCTGGCCTGTAGGAATGCACTAGAGCTAGCAAAAAATAACTGCAAAACATAAAATTCACTGTGAACAACCTCACCAAAGCTGTTTTCATTCTCAGTACTTCCCAACACTGAAAAGCAAATACAAAACTTGCGCATTACTCTGATAACTTCTCCCAACAACTTTTCTGCTTCACTACCCAAATTTTCAATGCCCACAGTTTGTTCAAGGTCATAAACCCTTCCTGGATTAATTAAGCTCCTCAGTGGAAAAAAAACAACCCAAACTTGCTAGCTTAACTGATGTGGTCAAACACCTTTAAGACACAGTGGACATGATCAGACTCCAGGGTCAGATAGGAAAGGAAACAAACAACAACAAAAAAGGAACTGCTTGGAAATCCTTTGTTCCTGCCTGACCCGTTCTGGATAACAAGCACATGTTTGAAGGTGCCTCTGAGAAGGGGCAGGCAGGAGACGGATTCCAGTGCACTAACAGACAGCATGGAGACCCAATGCTAATCTAGTTTAGCAAATTTCTGGCCTGGAAATGAATGTCAGGTAAAATTCCATCTGTTTGGATGATGGGGTCAGGAATAGAATGATGGAAGACAGCCCAAGACTTCTAATTGTGATTATCTGACTTCTAATTACCCCTGATCAAAGGCAAAATGGGAAATTGGACTCCTACCAACGTATAAACATGAACCATAAAGGAATTCCAATCAAGTGAATTCATTTTACTTTAGATTCAGCCTTCTTTGAGAATAAAGGTAAAAAAGTGTAATTATGTAACCTGAAATCCCACAGACCTGCTGCTCCAGCTAACAGATCATCAGGGAGAATACCAGCCCTGCTCTTAACATTCCAAGACTATCCAGTGTAAAACATGTTCCCTGACAAGGGGAACCATCACTGGGGCATAACACACTTCATACAAATCCTAGTGGAGCGGGATAGCAGGAATGGCATTTGATACCACAGATTACACAGACAGGTATTTTGGGAAAGTCTCCCTGCAGGGGAGTCCTGCTCCTCTGTATGAAACCAAGCAGATTCCTCTCTCAGAACAATTGCAGTGGAAGTTGCTGTTGCCTTACTCCACCCCCAACACAACAATATACCTGTGCACACACAGAACTTTATGATGCTCATTTTCTGTAGCAATCCATACAAAATCCTTACTTCTCCCTAACACATGAATATATTTAGCACTGGAAGCTGGAGGGGAGTTACTCCCTTTTCAAGCTGTTAACCAAGCTCAGATCAAACAGACTGTGGCCTTGCAGTGACTGTGGACAATTAAAATGAAATAATCAAAAATCCTCTTTTCTTGCTAAAGCAATTTTGTTTTCTTTTAAAGAGCTCTGTCATCAAGTAAGTCAAGTCACACAAGGACAGGCCGTTGTTCTGCACGATGTGAGGGAATCCACTTCAATGCCCAGTATCAGGAATGGTTCAATCATTGTTTGAATCAAGATGCTGCCTGAACAGATAGCAAGCATTTTCCCTCAGTACCTGCTTCAAACATCTCGCCCTGGATGGTGGCCAACCACAGGCTGGAATCATCTGCATTGCTCACAAACTGACTAAAAGCATCACACGTGCTTTCCAAAGTGAGCAGCCCATTATGTCAGCTTTTCTTGCAGTATTTAGCATTTCAGGTTCTTAGAGTATTTAACACTTCAGCACTGTATTACCTCAGCTGCAGTGATAGAAGTGGCAAAAATGACATGCTCACTGTTCAGGTGATCAAAATAACAAGCTGAGGAATCGCTCAATCCTGTCAACAAAGCCCAATTACACAAAGCCAGTTTTGCAGTGGCTGGACTGGGACAGTTTTCTATGCATTTAAATTACTAACACGTAAAATAATTTAACAGCATCTCCAAGATTCTGCCCCTAACCACTGAGTTGTCTCTATTTGACTCATTGTCCAGCGCTTGGAGACCTCACAAGAACCTTTTTAAAGCATCTATTTATTGGTCTTCCACATTGTTACGAAACAAAGCTCAACTCTGCCCCAACTTCACACACCATTATGACATGGATCATTGACTTTAGGTCTTCCTTGTAGGCTCCCTTCCTGGCCCATTCACTCATGAAAGGTTTATTGCTCACTCGTTACTGATGTGCATCTCCTGGAAGCTGCAGGGCAAAATGAAGAGTCCTGTGAGGACCATCTACCTTGTCACAAAGTCGTGGGACAAGCATTTGTTCCAAAAAGGAATTCAACACCAGCTACTGTGCAGGTCTAGCACGTAATAAACCAAATTAGATCATTAGAACTCTTTTAAGAAGGGCTTTTTCACACCACTTGGCACAATAAAAGGCCTCAAGAATGGTCAGAGATAAGGTCAGAGATACCACAAGGTCTCAGTAACTGTTTCCTGGTCTTGCTCCCCAAGTTTTGTTATACAGAGGCTCCTGTTTTATTTATCCCCCAGCCAAACACAGCCTCTGCCACCTCCTAAGTCGGTGCAGGGCTTCCTTCTCTCCCAAACACCAGAGCCGGATGTGCCATTCCCATCCGGGAACTGCAGCAGCGTCACCACAGAGTATCGGTGGGCATCATGACAGCCAAGCAAGCAGGCTGAGCACAGGAGAGCACATTGAGAACCCCCACTCTGAGGCTTGACCTTTCCCAAGATTTACTGTCAGATTAGCTCCCGTGCAGCAAGCAGGCATTCATTCTTAAAAACCCTTAACGCAGGAGATCAACCGAGAGGAAGAGTCACTTACCGGATCACATTTGATAACTTGTGATAGGAAATGTGTGAGGCATTGATAGGAGAGGAAAGTGTTAGTGTTCCCCAGATGCAGGCCTTGCACAGCTGCTACCACGCTGCCAGCTGCGATCATGGAGGGTGGGTTTGAAATAAATTTAATATCTGTATGAAGAAAGGAGAGAAAAAAAAAAAAAGAAAAAAAAAAAAGACTGAAATGATTGCTTTAGGAGAAGCCTGTCCATACACATACACTCTTCCTACCAGCGTGGCTTTCAGCTGCCAACTATTGCATCCGAAAAGGCAGGGAAAATGGTGAGCAGAAAGGTGCCTCCTGCTCTAAAACTGCTACAGGTCCAAACCTGCAAACACTTATCCACATGAGCAACTGCTCTGCACAGAGTGGCCCTTGCTAGCACTGAGCCTGGGATGCCATTCATCACTTCGAGGTACTTTCATCATAAGCAGGGCCCCCATTCTTCCAACGTTAAAATACTCTGCTCCTGTGAATAATGCCACGGGGGTCAATGGCACTGCACATCTGAGAAAACCTGTTCCCATCCTGCAGTGTTCTGCATGGTCAGATCCAAGGTGCACTCTAACAACGAGTCCTGGGGCCCTTTAGAGCAGAAACCTTTGCTCTGACACTCAAAGGAATATTGCTTTAATGAACAACAACATCAACAAAAAGAAAGAAAAGAGAAAGACAGCTTAACCCTGTCAGGAGGCAGATAATCCATATTTAAATTAAAGTTTCATCTTAAAAATGCTTTGTCTCAACCTGGTCTCTTGTCAGTGGCTGCCATCCATCCTGGCAACAGGGATTTAATGTAAATGTGGCATAACTAAGTGACGGGGGTCCCAAGAATTGGCGGACAATCAGTTACATTCTGATGTGACACCATGCTGACAAGAGGCTGGGCCCCCTTCCAGACTGCATTGCTGTAGGTCTCTCCACAAAGCCACTCCCAGGATCCCTTAAGGGGCTATCTCTGCCATTTAGCATGTTTTCCCTTTGGGTTTATTTGGTCTGGTTTGAGTTTTTCTAGTATTTTTCAATAATAACAGTCCACATTTTAAGGGTAAGATTCCTTCTGCTGAACAGGAATGCATTTGATCCGTGGCAGTGAACACCTTGGAGGAGAATCAGGAGCAAAGGAAGCAAGTGGCACAAGTGAAGGTCCAATTTGGTGAGGGAGAAAGGGAAAGGCCACAATGTACACCAAAACCTGAGATACATTCCTTCAGCTTTTATCAGAATACAACTTCCTCTGGGTTGGAAAAATATAAACTATCTGTCAAATCCCTGAACAAAATCAAAGGAATGGACAGCTTAGAGGGCTCAGTGGAACAGTTTAAGTATTAAATCATGCATCTCCGTTATTATGATAAAATAACTTTTGTGCAAATGCTTTACCAGTGAAACTAAAGCCATCAGGACTCCGTGGAAGTCCTGGCTCTGAATCTGTTTATTCAGACACCTCTGACACTCCGCTGTGGCCCTGACCAATACCCACCTTGAAAGGGGCACTTCGCCCAGCATCCTGCGAATACCTCCAAAATTAAACTGATACATGGAAATCTGGCCAAGCTTTTAGGATGCACTGCCAGCGAAAAGGCAAGCTCGAGCTAAAGTCATCTCGTTTGTGTTAAAAATAATCATATCAAAATAAATTTGGCTGCCCCCCTTTTCCCAACCTGCCCGTTTCCGGGCAGATATAAACACACCCACCTTCTAGCAAGCCACTGTCATTCCCAAAACAAAACAAAACCAAAACAAACCAGCACTCCAGACTGCTTATTGGCACTGTACCCATTCCAAAGCCAGTCCCGAACTGAAATACTGACACAGAGCTGCAGGTGGACTTCGGAAACGGGGGATTCCGAGCATGGATCCCACCAGGATGGGGTTGCTCGGAGGGGTAGGGTGGCAGTGCCTTCCCGACACTGTTTACCGAGCTCCACAAACGGGACATGACCAAAATGTGTCACTTTAATGAGCCTGTCCTGACAGGATCACGTTTGGGATTAATATTTGCGTCCTTCCTTTAAACGGAGCAGTAAACAAGAACATGAATTCATAGTCACACCCTCATTCTTTCCAAGGTGGAAAAGTGATAATGAAGTTTAAATGACCAGTTTGTGTCTGTCCCTATAACCACTCCAGACAAGCAGCATGGACTGCCTTTTTGTTGCAACTCAACAAGGAATTATTTGTGGCAGAGGCCACTAATTTCAGCATATTAATCAGGGGGCCCCTCTCGCCTGTAATTGGATGCCCCCAAGTGAAGAGTGTGGCATCATTGTCAGCCTCCATCGCCTCATCTTGCGCTATTGAGCGCTCAGGAACAAGGGGGCTTCGGTGAGATGAATTAGACCTGACACAGCCACAATGGGGTAGGGGGCCCCATCAATTGAAGCACACATCCCCAGTAGCCTATCTGAGACTTCATCCAAAAAGAATAAACAACTTCAGCGTTGTTAAAAAGAGAGAGAGGGAGAGAGAGAGGAGGGGGAGGAGAGAGAAGAATGCCAGCCACCCTGAAGGGAGGACAAAGCAGGCATATAGGCGCTGCAGCGCTTTAAAAAAAATTCCTAACAAGGCGAGTCACCCCTTTTCCTTTTTAAATGGAGCAGCAATTCCATCCGTCTGGAGAGCTGGGGGCTATGAATGAAAATCTTTTCATTGAGGCAAATCAAAACTGTGAACATAAATCACTTGCTGCAAGATGCAACAGGTTCCAACTGGTCACATACCTTGAGACTTCCAATTTTATAAAGGCCGGAGAATGGGAGAATTGTAACACACTCCTTTCAAAGGGGGATCTTTCTTTCTCCTTTGGAGAGGACCAAAGCAACAACAATAATAATAGCAATAATAATAATAATAAAAATAATAATAATAAAAAGGAGCCTGGTATGTTTTGATAACCAGAGGAACATAATGAAATGCTGAAGCTCCAATATTTGTTGCTATTCATTGTTATGCTTGTATAGAGCTGCAGCTCTCCCTCAACACTGGTCTTAACTTGGGCCAAAAGAGGCCTGCTTCCTTTTGAGCTCTCCCTGCCTTGCTCGGCCATGCCAAAGCCCCATTCATTAAGCTCAATTATGTGTTAACTTCAAACAACCCCTGGTAATTTTTCTTTTTTTTTTCTTTTTTCTTTTTTTTCTTTTTCACTTTTTCTCCAAAACCTACCACAGCACAAAGGCATCCTTTGGTGAAAATGGATTTTGCAAAACCAAACCAAATCAAACAAACCCACTTCTACTAGCCAGACAACTGGAGAGAGAGCTTAGGAGGAATTCCCCTCAACTTCACCTTGCAGCGTAACCTTCTCTTTCTGGAGCAAACACATACACACGCATCTACAAACACTTCCACAGCCTTCACCTCGGTGAGCCAACTGGCCAAGGGTTTGTTTTCTAAGCAAGCATTATTATTCTGCAGTCACTTCTTAGGAGAACCTCCTTTACAGAAGAGGACACAGGCAAAATATAGACTGCACTTGCCCCTGAGGCCACTTAAGCGAGCTGTCAGTGTTTCCAGTGGACTTTGGATCAGGCCCCACAGCATCCAGGCAGCACAAGGCATTTGCAGTCCGTCTAGGTTCATTTTGGCAAGGGGAAATGCAGCACAACCCAGCAACAGCAAAGCAAAGTCCAGATGCTGCTTAGGCCACATGTGATCTTCACTAGCCAACAAAGAAGTCATGAGAAACGCAAAAGGTAGAGAAACCCCTGGCATCCAAAAATAACAATAAAAACACAGAGCCCAGTGGCAGCCTTCCTGAGCGCTCCTTCCCCAGGCAATATTCCCAGCTTCAGTAGGGAGCTGAAGAGGGCCCCAACTCTGGTGAGCTCAGCGCTGGCTTTTTTAAAAGCTAAGTAAAACTCCCAGAACATGGTTCTCATTTACTGATCCATTCTCCAGCTGTGGTGTGTAGCAGTGTTAAATAAAGGCTCTGGATGTGCTTCCTAAAAGAAACATAACAACACCGCCAGTAGATCAAAGTACTGGACTCTTAGCAAGTCTCCAACCTTTGAACTACTCTTGTTTTCATCCCTGTCATTGCCAACACAACAACCTAGGTTAAACATCCCCACATCCAAAGGGGAGCCCGGGTGGCCATTCCTTTTAGCTTCAAACTTAGCAAATCATGCCTCCAGAGTTTAGCAGCCTCTTATCTGGTAGAACCTGGCACGGAGGGACACACTGGACTCTCCCAAAATGTTGCTGCCGGTGGTTTGAAGGTTGTGGCACTCCCAACACCGAGCATTACTCCAGGCAACCTCGCCTACGAGCTGCCCCTTACGCTGATGCTAGGCCCAAGCTGAAGAGCAATGCCAGTGTTTATAAACTTCTCTTTTAAGGCTTGGTTGTTCTATCTTTAGGCCTTGCAGCGGGGCCGGTTCCACGAAATAATTTTTTTTTTTCCCCTTCTGAGCGCCTGCCATCTTCCTTCAACCTTTCTATACCAAATCAAACCTCTGGAAAACAAGCTACACGGCATTAATGGGTGCCACCGGGCGCGCACGTCCCACCGAGCCTTTGGAGTGTGGACACCACGGCACTTTGGAGGCCGGCCCTGCTCATGGCTCCAGCACAGCACGTGGTCGGGAGGGTGCAGATGGCAGCGGCTCGGTCCCGTGCCAGGAAAAGCCTCTGTGCCGCGTGGCCCTCCTCCAATCCACCAGCCACCGAGGAGGGGGGGAAGAGGCAACTTGAAGAGGGAAGGTTTAAAACCCCCACGCAGAGCTATTCCCAGGGAAAATCTCCCTCCGCCTTTAAAAACTCGTCCTAAAGAATGAGTCCACACGGGGAGGGATTCCCCACACGGGCAGTAAGCCTTTTGCAGCCCCGACATAAACCCGGTGTAGGGGGGGCGAGGAAATCGTGCCACGCTGAGCTACAGAGAGCGGGGCTGGGGGGGGAGGGTGGCCCCTCTCCCTCCCTGACAACCACACAAAACTCCGACTCAGAAGCGAAATATCTTCTGAAAAGAAAAACTTACCTCTGGCAAAGTAATCCACCTTCTGCAAACAAGGGGCAATAATCGGGGCTTAAACTACCTCCCCGCAGCTCTGCGAGCGCGCCTGAGACCAACAGCTACGGGAAGCTTTACAAGCCGGGGGGTGGGCGCGTGTCGGGGAGCAACGCGCTTTGCGCAACGTGCAGGGCTCATACCTGTAGCGCACAGAGCCACAAAAGTCTGAGCATGTTTACGGATGATCTGCTTGGTGTCCTCTGCCAGAGGCATTTTAGTAAGGAAATGTTCAATGAAATCGTGGGGGGTCATTGCAGCCAGATTCCATTTCAGCTTATTCACCAGCAGCAGCTCCATTTGCTGC
Organism: Corvus kubaryi; assembly: GCF_017639235.1. NCBI lineage: Eukaryota > Metazoa > Chordata > Aves > Passeriformes > Corvidae > Corvus > Corvus kubaryi. Next base: position 1,192,071 of record NW_024581058.1, read on the forward strand.
AAAGAGAAGAGGGAGGGGAAGGGGGAAGGAGAG
>NW_024581058.1:1197103-1287891 GCF_017639235.1 Corvus kubaryi
CCCCCCCCCTAAAAAAAAAGCACCCCACCCCGCTGTGTGTCTGGGGTGCGGTGTCCTGCTCCGGGCTCCTCTGGACAAGAAAGGGAGGAAGCTGCTGGAGATGGTCCAGCAGACGATGAGGGGTCTGGAGCAGCTCTCCTAGGAGGAGAGATGGTGGGAGCTGGCGTTAGTCTGGGGAAGACTGCGAGGGCGTCTCATCAGTGCCTATAAAAATCTCCCAGGGGTGCCAAGAGGATGGTGCCAGACTCTTCAGTGGTACCCAGCGACAGGATGAGGAGCAATGGCCGTAGACACAAAACACAAGAAGTTTCACCTCAACAGGAGGAAAAACGTCTTCATGTTGAGGGTGGCAGGGCTCTGGAACCAGCTGCCCAGGGAGAGCGGGGAGCCTCCCTCTCTGGAGACATTCCAAACCCACCTGGAGGGGTTCCTGTGCCACCTGCGGTGCCCAAAACCCCCAGGGCAGCCGTGTGGGGACTGTGAAATGAGCAATTTGATGGAGCAAAGCTCACAGAGGGTTTCTGTAGGGGAACCATCACCAAGCTGGGGAGAGGCGCGAATCCAGGTGGGAGGGAAGATAGGGATGCCTGGGGTGTCCCGAGGTGAGGAGGTGTCACTGATGGGACCAAACAGGCAGGGACAGACCCATAGCTAATGGAATTTAGCCCAAATTTATGCTGGAGGTAAGAAAGCGGAGAAGGGAGGCAAAAGGGCTAAGGGCAGGGAAAGCAAGGAGGAGGGAGCAAGGTTTTGTTTCTTTCTTCATCAAGGGGAACCTCCTGTTAGGCCAGGCCAGAAGTGAGTCAGTGGAGGGAGAGGCACCAGAGGAAGCCTGGCAGACAGTAACGAGGTGAATAAACAATGTATTTAAGCACTATCGTCCTCAAAGTGAAAGTGTTTTAGTGGAAAATATTTTGATTTTAAAACCAGCAGCTACAGTTTCTGTTTTGCTCAGCTGAGAGTATGCTTTGGTAATATATCAGCATGAAAATGGCCAGCACAGACGCTGGGGTTTGATACGGATGTGTGAGGTACAAAAAAGCACATCTCGGCTGCACAGAGCATTTACAACGTTACAAACGTTTTCTCTCTTCCCCACACTGATACCTGCTCTTGCAGCCTGGCAAGGCACCTTAAAGGCACATAATAAATACCATTGGAAATTTGTTGTCGAATCGCTTGTTCAGAAGGTTTTGAGGTGCAGTGTTATTGTTTTTCTTTAAAAAGAAAAAAACACGGGGAGATGCTTTGTGACGATTTTAGGCACAATTCCCCGTCAGTGACAGTAAATCAGCATGGATCACATACACTGCACATCTTGGGTGTCTTTATTTTTTTTTTTTTAATATATTTTGTTTGTCTTCCTCTGCCAGAAAATCCCTGTGCATTAGTAACTGTGATCCAGGGTAGGCTGGGCTGGTGGGGTGGCTCTGTGGAGGCAGATTTGCCTCCTGACTAAACATTTTGGCTCCAGGCAGAGGCAGCTGCAGAGATCAGCAAACATCCCTGTGCCCTTTTCTGAGCACTAAAAAGGTGTGAGGACAGAAGCTCATACTGGGACTCCCTGGCCTAAACACAAATGAGATCTGGCATGGTTTTTGCCACTGTTTCCACCATCCATTCTCCAGCTCTCCCAGAGCCCAGAAGTGAGTCTGTGCAGCCACACACTGCACTTCTTGTTTCAGTCCACTGCCCTGTCCACTCCATCTCCAAGGAGCTCTGCCTGACAGTGGCAAATCTGCTCGCTGCATCTTTGCAACACACCCTCTGGGTAAAAGTGGTACACAGAACCTCTGGGGCTGGATTTCTGTGGATGCTCAGCACTTCTTAACTCCAGTTTAAACCAGTGGCAGTTCTAGGAGTTATTTTTTCACTGAATCGGGTGCCTGGCTCTCTTGTAATCTCCTCCCCTTCTCCAGGGTCCCAATTCTTTACAGATTAACCTGCAATGGAGGCAGAGGGTTTCAAAATCAAAGCCCCTATCGAGTTCTGACACCCAGCTAAGTTGTTTCCATGTTTCTCTCATCCTTTTCTGTTGACTTAAAATAAGGTGCTGTTTTTGTGCAGACCCTGGCAGCTGGGGTTGCTGTGGTCACCTGCAAGATGTTTGCATCCCTCAGACCGTTCTGAGATCCTCCACCATGCTGCTCTTTGCTTGTAAAGTGGATTGGCACCTCTCTGAAGGACAGGTATGCGTTCTTTGAACCTTCAGTAAAAATAATTTGGCTCAGAGCCAAGTCTAAAACACTGGATTATAGTTTTGACCTGAAGCATAGATGACAAAATGATAAATTTGCAAAACTCAGGCATTTTTCAGAGCACATGAATTCAATGGGAGTAATACCACCAACTTCAAAGGGAGCAGGATGGAACCTGTAATGTATAGCCCTAATGACTACAATCAAATAAACTCACTTTGCCTGGGTTTTCTACCACCTTTAGCCTCATGTGTGTGTCTGTGCACTTTCATGTGTGTGCCAAAGGAGTGGATTCAGGGTGCTGCCATTTCAAATCTGCTAGATTGGTGAAAATATAAATAATGATGCAGGGTGGCAAGATCTGGGGCATCTGGTCTGCTTGTTTCCACAAATCAGTAAGGGAAGTGAAGAACTGAGAACCCTGAGAGGTGAGATTATAGTCTTAGTGAAGCCTTCAGAAATATTTAGACTTAATTCAAGCTGTTTGTGGCAACTGATGTTTTCTTATTTACTTGAGGTGCGGCTCGATTTGGTTAAAAATGGGTGTGGAATAGCATATTTTTGGGGAAGCACATAACCCTAGAATGACATGTTTGTATCCTATTTATTTTATATTCTTTTTGCTGTGTCTGGAACACTACACAGTGTCAGCAGTAGCTCATTTGTCCCCTCTGGTTGGTTCTTAACCTGACTCACTCTCCCTGCAGTTACAGGTAGGGACAGAAGAGGATGCAAGGTATGGTAATAACCTCTTATTTAACTCAACTAAATTTCTTTTTTTGGCTAATTTTCACCTGTGCTTGGTCATCACTGACCAAATTGCTCTGATTTGCAAGCTGTGAATGCTTATTTTCGGGGAAGAAAAAGAGGAATTTTCTTTCTGAGTTCCATTTCAGAGGGGTTAAAGTTTTTTAAAAAATCAAAATAAAATAGGAATGTCAGTTTCGATCAACAACTACACCAACCCAAAATACACCCAGAGGTCTCCTCCAGCCACAAGCTGGTGGTGTCATGGTGTGAGTGCTGACCACCAGCATGTCTTGAAATGAACAGGTAACGTCCCAGAATACTGAGCTGGGAAAAAGGAGGATCTGGAAAAGGGGAGTGGCTGCATTTTTGCTTGAAATGCACGATGAAGCTATGCCCCCACCTTATCTCTCCTCTTTAAAATCTGTGTATAGTTGGAGCATATTTTCTTCAAAACCCAAGTGTTTCATCAAATCCCAGCTTTGCCTTTGAATTCAGGCTGGAGAAGGAAACTGGTTTAAAAAGTTGAACCCCCAGCAAAATGCTGGTATAAAAGCAGGAAATTTTTCTCAAGAAATACCAAGAATATTTTTTCCTTCTTCTGGAGTAATCAAATGATGCAGCACACTGATTTGCACTGATGGAAATGAGGCTAAATTGTGAATGGTTTAGAAGCTGATGCAGGAAAAGACTGGAACATGTGCCTAAATTGAAATAAGTAAGTATACCGGAATTACTCATGTGCCTAAAAATTAAATATCTGTTTAAATACATTGCTAAACTGGAGCCTAAGGGTATGGTTTAAAGTTAAGGCTAAACTAGTCTAGACAGTAGCTGTTGCTGAAAGTGATTTTTCTTCTCCTGGTTGACTTCCCTGAAATGTCCATCCTGGAGTAAAACCAACACAGCTTGTTGACAATAACAGCTACTTCCTCAACAGCTTTGAAAAGCATCCATTCTCATAAAAATGAAAGTAAAAGTCTCAGCTAATGCTAAAATCCACAGAGATGGGCTGGAGTCAGCTTTTGTGCTAACATGCAGCCCCTATTTGATTTCACAAGCTCCAGCCTGTTGGAGACAGAACAGAGGGGAGCAGTTCTCACGCTGACTGGGATGCTTTTATTTCCTGTGCTCGTGGGCTCTTCCATCCTGCCAGTGATAGCCAGGGGGAAGGGAACAGCAGAGAAAATGTGTCAGTGAAACCAAGCTGGCTGCAAAGCAAGTGAGAGGAGACAGAGTGCTTTGGGATGCTGGCCCCTCTCAGTGGGATGCAGGAGATGCTGGAGTTTTGGGATGCTCACTCCTGTCTCCTGCAAGACTGACTGGTTTTTTTCTGGAGTAAAGCCACAGAGACTGAAGGGTGCCCACCTGACACAGAGGCACGTGGACTCTTGAGAAGGTTGAGGCTTCCTGGACACACCCCAAGAAGTCATGGGCTGGGGCAGGAGATGCTTGCAGAGCTGTCTGCACTTTTCAGGGTGGTGGTAGCAGATCTCAGTCTCTCACTGCAGACATTGAATGGCAGCAGAGGTCTGAGGACCCCAGGTATCCCTCAGGCAAGTTTTCTGTGGAAGGAGGAAGACTGGGGCCTGTGGATTTCCATCATGGACCATTTGTGCTGCTGTTCAGCACTTGGCTGCCTGCCTGTAAGGGCTTTGTGATAAGACCCTGAGCAATGATCTAGCAGGTTTTTAATCAGATGTTTCCATTGGCTTTAATATGTTGTACCCATCAGATTAGAGTCACTCAGCAGACCTCCAGCCTTCCACACAGTGTCTCATTTATCCTTGCTCCTGCCATGTGCCCAGCTCTGCTCTGCTGACGTTGGTTCTGGTTGTGCAGTCCTGCTGTGGGGTTTTTATTTTTTTTTATTTTTTTTTGGGGGGGGGGGCAGGGGATGGGGGGAGTGGTGCAATTAGCCTGGTTGAAGCAACTAGGCCAAGGAACATCAAGCAGTAAAATAAAGTCTTGATGACATATTTGAACTCTTGGATACCGTGGGTTATCTGATCTGCAAGGTCACTGCTATTGTCTGGGAAAGTTTAAAAGAATATGCTCCAGTTTCAAGCTTAAAGGGCCCTTCTTGACAATTTTAGGATGCAAATTCGGTTTTTCTGTACCTACATGCAGTTGGTGAGTGTTTCAGACTATTTAGTACCTGTATTTTTATTTCCTTTTCTTTTAACTGCTCATCAAAAGCAAACAGAATAGAATTAGTTTTAATGAACAGAAGGAAAAAGTGACTCCAGGAATGAAATGTAGAAAGGAAAATAGCAATAATATGAAAATGGGAAACCTACAAAGAACTTAAACATTCCTTTTAATCATTTAAGCTGTCATCAGTAGCAGAAATAAGGAATTATATTTCAGACATAACTTATACCAGGCATGCCTTAAAAAGAAAAAGGCAGATTGATAGTGCCTGAAGAGTCCGTGCCTGGGAATAAAAAAGTGCAGAATTAGGCCCTGGGAAGCCAAGTTTCTTTTCCACTGTTCAGTCTGTAGAAGAAAAGAAATGATGGCCCTTGATCTTTAGCAGCTCTAACAGATGGACTTGGGGAAGCAGGAGGAAAATAACATCGGTGACAGCTTTGTCCTTCTGTCTTTCTGAAAAGTCAGAATGTTAGAAGCTATTCCATTTCAAAGATTCGTTATGGGTATGATTAGCTTAGCAGCGTTCTCCTGTAATACAGATCATAAAGCCCCGGCAGAACGGAATCGAATGCTAAAAATGTTGCATAATAACTTTCACAGACCATTAAGCTTTAAGGCTACAGCGTGGGAGTTTGCTACAAAGAGACCCTCTTACAGCAGCAGATACTTTAAGTGAGAGGTATTTCCCACCCCGGGCTTTATTTGCTGCCAAGTCTGATTTCTGGCTGTGTTTATGTTCCTATATGGGCTGGCTTAGCTTGGCAGTGGGGTTGCTGCAGTGGCACGAGCAGAGCTATAGGAAGGGATTGGGCAGGCTGTTATTTTCCTTTCATGGGAAGCTGAAAATGTAAACTCCTGGCCATTTTATCCTTGCTGGCTGTAGCAGAGCATCCCCCTTCTGTTTCCCTCCTATTATAATAACAGCATTATTCAGCAGGATGAGGTTCCTGGTGTGTTTCATACCGCTCTCTGTGCTGTTGGGAACAAGGATAATGCACTCCCTTGCCTCAGGGATTATGAATGCAGTGTCCTTAAGGAACATGCAGTTTATCTACAAAGCAATGCACTGCTTGTGCCATAAAAATTCCTTATCACCCGGCAGGAATATGGATTCAGATCCATTTGTTTGGCTCTCCATAGGTATCAGAGTTTAAGGAAGGAATCCTATTGCCTTGCCATTGTCTCCTTGGGCTGGTTTTACCCTGGTATAATTCCATGAAGCTACTTCTGACTCAGGTTGGGCAGGTGGGGAATGATTGAGAGCGTGGACTTGATGAAGTTACAGTGATAGCAAAACGTGAGCTGGAGTCTCAGGCGGGGAAAATCTTTCATTTTCCATTGATAAAAAGTTTATGATTAATCACTGGCTTGATTACATTACCCTTTAATTAAGCTTGTTAAGTGCCGAAGAGTGGGGATGTTGGCGTGCTTTTCCTTCACTATCTCCTGATCCTGGCTCTGCTGGTGTGATTTTATAGAACTGTAGGATCATTTAGGCTGGAAAAGATCACCAAGTCCAACTGTTAAAAAAGGTCTTGCAGTGATTTCCCCTTACTGTAAGACTTCCCAGCCATTCATCGGAAAGCAAAAATGTAGGTGAAAAAATGTGTTGGTTTCAAACCTTGGGATTTTCTTCCACAGAAAACTGCTGATTCTAAGCACAGATCTACAGCACAGGCAGCTGATCCCAGTAGTTTGTTGTAAACGTCCTCGTACCTCACAAGCTCACCAAAAACGCCACCACTGACTGCAGGAGAACCAGGGCTGAGTGTGGCAGCTCCTCAGCACAGACCACACGGATCAGTGTAGTTTCATCCCAAGCCACGGGAGCCAGTTCCATCTCTGGTGAGAAAGGTCCTGGCAAGATCAAGAGACAGAATGAGAAAGGGAGAATTTTAGTTCTGAGCACGGTACCTGGGAGAAGAAAACATTTCAAATCTCAGCATGACTTCCCTGCAGAAAGAAAGGGTGTTGATGATGCCTGGGCTGAAAGACGCTGCTCCCTGAGGTCTGGGATTCTTTCTGACAACGAGCCATTTTAACCCCTTTGCTTTTTTTCCTAGCCCTGCTGGTGCTTTCCACTGAATCATGCCCTTGTGATAACTGTGGTGAAGCACCGTGCTCCTCGAAGATCTCCCCCATTCCCACAGTGCCTTCAGCCCAAGAAAAAACAGTCTTGACAGGAATCCCAGCAGGACTCTTGAGCTCCTGCACTGGGAAGTGAAAATTCAAGCGCCACATGTGGAACTTGCAAGTGCAGCTTCCCTTTGTCCCAGCCTACCCTCTGTGCTAGGCAAATGTTTTCTGACTGGTGGTTATTATCCTTCCAGCAGAAATGTAGCAGCAATAAAGTGTTATTTGAAATATCACCAACCAAAGGAAAGGCCAGGGCGCTGTGCTTCAGGAGGGCTCCCTCACAGAAGTGCAGGAAGCCTCAGCTCCTTTTGTCCTGAGGAGGATTTGGTGGCTGGGCTCAGTTAGGAATGGCCAGGGAACAGGGTGATGGAAAGGAGCCAAACCCCCTCCGGACTGGGTGCCCTCACAGTACCTCAACACCCCTGAAAATCCAAACTCTCCCCACTTTCACAAGCCATTCACTGCCTAGAGAGACAATCACTCCCAAACCAGGACAGACTGAGACCTTTGATGGTGTCAGCCTGAAGATAAGGAGGGGACCTGCCAAGCCAGATGTTGGTTTCACTTCTTGCCTAGCAGGCAGCCCCTGGGGCATCCAGCCTTCTACAAGTCACCCTCAAAAAAAGTCACTGCTAAGATTTACCCACTAGAAATCGCAGGCAGGAGCTGGAAGAGGGCAGGGATTAGGCCACAGGGCTGTTACCCCACTCTGAGTTCAGCCTTCTGTGGCTGGCAGTGACCATTGTGGGGAGACGGCGCTGTCAAACTTCCAGTCCTCACTCCAGCTGGTGTGAGGAGCTCCTGGAAACACCAGTCAGACACAGGTCTTTTCTGCTCCAGTGCATCTTCTTAGCAGGAAAACCAGATTCTCAACTCAGCCTGCATCTTCTTCCCTGCCCTTCTGACAGAAGAGTGTTTAGAAACCCTCTCTGCCGCCTTTGCTCCCAAGCTGAGGGAGCCCAACCAGCTCGAGGCCCTGGCTCCATTCATGGCACAGTTATCTCGTATGTCTGGCTCAGCTGATCAAGAGAGAGATGGAATTACACCCAGGTATGCAATTTTGGACTAGTTTAAGTGATATCACGCAATAATAGTAATGATAATGATGGTAATATCTTATACCATATGTGAGAAAAATTAGCTATTGTCTCAGGACGTACCTGACGAGCAGCACAATGCAGTGTTATGTGCTCAAGAGAGAGAATGCAAGTTGCTTCACTCATTTTTGTCTCAGCCTAGGGCTTAAATCTGGGAGACAGAATCGTCTGCATGAGAAATGTGGCATGAAGCATCAGCCCAGGCTGATAGGAGCTGCAGGCTCCCGCACAGCCCACACCAACGATAGCACTATCAGATGGAAAGGGGTTATACACAAAGTGTAGCCTTGCAGCCTCAGCTGAGTATCTTTGCAATGGTTTCCCACATCACTTAACAGCTTGTTTAACCCATCATGATTAACCAGCAGGCTCTGCAAGAATTTCCCACAATCAGTAAAAATGCAGCAGAAGGCCTGAAGGACCACGGTAGAGGGCAAACACAGTGATGAACAGTAAGTGTGTGTTCATGCCTCTCCTGAAAGGTACCCACAGCTATCTGGGTTCCAAAGTGCTGTAAATTCCTTGCTAGTATTTTAGTTTCAATCCTTTCCACATATATTGCAGTCAGGTTTAGGAGAAGCAGCAGAAATCTTCATTGTTGAAGTCCTATTACACGTATGGCAGAGCTCTGCAAAGCCACAGTTTTTTCTCAGGCTGCACAAATTATCTGTTATCTCTCTGTCATTCTCAGAAAAAGACTTGATCATGAAGCGATTGCAGTGAGGTCTTTTGCTTGAGTCTGTAAAGACTTCCATGAAGTGTGGCAGTGGATAAATGCCTTATCTGGTATGCCAACTTATTTTACATTAAATTCACTTGGAGAAAGACAGCATGTTTGTTTTATGATGCTTTTCACCTCCTTTTTGCCATGCACCTTTGCCTGCTTACTCCTTTGCAAAGTTTGGCACTTGGTAATGGATCTGCCAACCACGCAAGTTGGAAAATTTCCCTCTCTGTTGTTAAGATCAATGGTTTCTTCTCCTTCTAATTGCAAACCGCTTTCTTTATCATGAAAATTTTAGATTTCCATAAATAGCCATCCTGAAGCCTAAGTGAATGCTAAGCAAAACTAAAAACAAAGTGAGAGGAAGTACAATGAGCAGAAATAACCCAAATGCAAAGCCTGAATTCTTTCAGGAGGTGCTGAGCATCCCTGAGAGCTGCTTGCATTGATAAAGTTCAGCAGTGGAGGTGCAAAAGCATCCTACAAGGCCTCTTTAAAACAGCCCCTGTCAAGCCTGCCTTCTTAGATCAAAGTCCAAAGCTCTGCTCTATCGAGCCACAAAACTTCAGTCACAGAGATGCAGGAAGGAAGGGCTGGCAGATGAAGGTGACAGATAGCAGAAGTGCTTCTTAGAGAGAACTCTAGTTACTTAAATGATGTTCAACTTAAATACTGCCTTTCCATAACTCATCTCCTGGAACCCCAAAAAATGTTATTCCACCCAGAGAGCTGGCGCAGGGTACGTCAGCAGTGAGGTAATATTGACAGACAAACACAGCCATTGTATTCACAAATGCTCTCCTTACAGAGCAAAGAGCATTGTGGCAGCATATACTTACTGCCAGCATGGTAGACTGCAATGTAATCAGTGCCTTGGATGCATTGGGAACACAAACAAAAATAGATTAGCTAACAACCCAATTGTATTTATCTTGCCTGACGGGGCTCGCTCTGTAGTGAGTCACTTTCTGATCTAATGGCGCTGCCATCCCGGGTGTTGTGGGCAACGGCTGCTGCTGGCAGCAGGAGCTCGAGCAGCCCAAATGCTGCCGAGGCAGAGCAGTGCTGGCGTGTCCGAGGCAGCAGCGTGAGCACCGAGGCTGGTCCCCAGGAGATGCAGTGCGACCAGCAGCTGCACTCCCCGAGCCGGGAATACTCGGCCTCCCGGGGTCCTTACGGGTCTCACGGGGCTTTTGTGGGAGCAGAGCTGTTTTCCCAGGTGGGATCGCAGCCTCCTCCTCGTGTTGTCCATGCTCTGCTGGCTGCAGAATCCCTCACCTCCAGAGTCCCGGGCGGGAAGAGCAAAATCCTTGCTCTGCTGACCCCGGGAGTGCTGGAAGCCCTGGGATGTAGCCGAAGGTCACCTTCAGCCACCCTGCTGAACCCTGTCTTTATCTGCCCTGAGGTGAGGGCCTCCCAAGCAGCCAGCAGAGCATGGACGAGTCAGTACCCCAAGGATTTCTCCAGGAGCCTGGGTGGTTTTGCTGGCCACGGTCTGCTCCACCCAGCGAGCTCAGGCACGTCTCCATGACCTGCATGACTTTGGGATCCACAGCACTGACGGATCTATTTGTTGGTAATCAATGGGGATGTGCAGGAAACTGTGTCTCCCAGCACCTCTGCTTTGAGGATTAAAAGCACCTCGCGTTCATAATGAGAGTAATTAACCTTGTTTGAAAATAGTTGTCAATTTAATGCTAAATAAGAAAGCTTTGCGTTGAGGTCATTCGGGTTCCAGGTGAAAACGTGCTATGGAAGACAAATATTCAAAGCAAGAATGGGCATGAATGTGATTGGGCTTGATTCTGATCAAGTTTACATTTGTTTAAAGGCCCAGCCCAAAGCCTGTGAAAGTCATTTGGAATAAATCAGCTGGAGTCAATGGGATTACCCTACTGTCAGCCCGGTATGGGTGAGATCAAACCCCAGATCATTATCTTCTTGTGGTTTTCCTTTTCCCACATTGAGAGGGAGTCAGCGCGAAGGGCCATTGATTGTTTTGTAAAACATCCTTTGGATTCAGGGGCAGTCTGCCAGCCTACAGGATATGGCCCATAAAGCCACCGGGATGCTGAGGATTCCTCCCTCTGGATGTGCCGCATCTGCCTGGCTTCGCTGCCAGAGGTAATCAGAGAGTTAACAGCTTTGGCACAGGGAGCCGATTGACGGTGGGAGAGCCCAGCCAGGCTTTAAAACACAAAGCAAAAGGATGAGTTAAACCACCGCATTCTTCTCGGGAACGCTGATGGGTGACAGTTGTCTCTTATCACCTCGGTCTCTCGCTCTTTCATCAGAACCAATTACTTCGTTTCTCTTCTTGTGCGCGACTGGTGATGCTTTCATGGAAAACAAGCCCATGGAAATGCTGAATACCAGTAAGTCAGGAGAAGGGAAGGATGCAAACCTGCAGTTTTCCCATGGCCTGAAAATGACTCCCTCCCTGGCTTAGGGCAGCCACAGGTATGCTGTTAATTTTAAGTCCTCTTGCCAGAAGGCTATAAAATGTCTTTTCATCTTACGTTACATAAGTATCCAACAAATAAGAAGACTGTTATTACAAAGGCAACCACACCGAAAAAAGGCTTCATTTCCTCTGAAAACCTGCATTAAAGACTTCTGATGTCTCTGTGGAGCTTGTAGGTTGCTGGGCACTGTTGGAGAGGAAAATCCATTGGATTGGGGTTTTTTTTTCTTTCCAAAAAAGAAGTAAATCTGATGCAACATCAAATCGGAATGCTGTGAGGAACCACCCGTGTGATAAATGTACTGTTAATCATGGTGATAATTTGCTCTCAAAGACCAGGATATATATTCTTTCAGCTTAACAAGCAGCATTCTGGAAAACAGCGCTAATATTAAGCACTCTCTAATTAAACATCTCAGGGATCCTTCTGAACTAGGCAGAAAATATCTATACATGTCAGGAGTGGAAACTGCGAGGCGCTGAGCACATCTTAAAAACCACAACTGAGTCTGACGATGCTCAGGAATTGAGAGAAAGTGCTCAGCAGCCACAGAAAGGGTCTTCAAAATCCTTATGCTTCTTGTCATCAAGGAAATAATTCTGCTTGGCTTCACTGGGTGCTGAATGGTTGCTTTGCACTTTGACCCGGTTTTCTCCAGCGTAACAACGTGTGGTTTTGGGCCAGTGAGGCAGACATTGCAACAGTGAGGTAAGGCACAGGAGGATGCCTCTGTGGAGGTGATTCAGCACACATTCAGTACCTCTCAGCAATTCAGGCATTCTTCCTGAAGTTGTTTCGTTGTGTTGTACCCTTCTACATCTTCACAAATTGATTAGCATCAGGTATATTTGGAATATGTCCTAAATCAGTTAACTTTCAGGCAGTAAGGCATCCTCACCTGCTCATTTCACAGGGAAAAAAACAAAACCCCAAACAATAGAAATGTTCACGTGCGTGTTGACATCCTGCTTGTGAACCAATATTGTCACAAGCAATAGGCTTGGAGAGAACAGTCCAATCAATGAATATGAACTGACTTACACTGAGCCGAAATTAGATCCAATATCCTGATTGAAGTTATTACAATTAGCTAAATAAATACACAAGCCCAGGTAATTAATTTTGTGGTACCACGGTGCATGGAGGCCACCTCTGACACTGAGAGACATCTATACTAAGCACTGAAAATACATCCAGTAAGATACAGCCCCGATCCTGAACAGCTTGCTGCTCATACAGACAAAAGGAACAAAGGACTGGGGACAGAAATCATTCTTTATTGCCTCCATGTCAGAGAAGCTGGCCCAGAGAAATTGAATTGTCTTGCCCAACACTGTATAAGAATTATTTGGCAGGACTGAGAAGCAAATGGGGAACATCAGTATCCACTTCACGGGTCTGCCCGCCCTTTCTCTAGCACAAACTCTTTTTTTTTTTGTTAACCAGGAGGCTTCTCAGGCACAAGACAGCCCTGGACTCCTGTTTCTTTACATTATATTCCTACCCCTTTCAAGCACAGCACGGTACATACAAGCAGGAGCTTTTGGTTTCTGAGGTCTTTGGTGAGCCTGTGTCCTGTCCACCTCACCTCTGCTCCTTATTAACCAATTATATTTCTTCAGCAAAAACACAAGGCCTCAAAAGCACAAATCCATGAGCATCCACATTTCTGCTGACGGCTTTCACTTGGTTCAAGAGCTCCTACACATTCTTCCTTAAACCTGGGAGTCAAGCTTTGCCTCCTTTGTGTACATTTGGAAACCAGTGGAGTAGAGAGAACTTTGCAAATCTCACTGCAAGGGGAGCAAATGTGTCTTGTAAATCTCGTAGTGGCATCTTCAAGTGTTACAGACCCAAATCCAAGACATTTGCTTTGGCCTTTCGCCCTCAACTGTCTCTCAACCTCAATGGTAAAATGGTGGTGGCTTTAATTTAATCTAGAATTTAATCTTCTTCTCCAGACAAGTAGTTCACTGTTCTCAAAGCTTCTTTCCCCCTTTTTCTGCAGAGAACAAACCTGAGGGGAAGGCTGAAAATCTGAGGTCTCAAAAGTACCATTCCTATGTCTTTAACTTCAGATTTGTGTTCCAGACCTTGATAGATTCATTTTGCAGTCAATCAATCATCGTTTGGGTTTGAGGAGGTTTGAAAAATTGGCTCGAAATAAATCGTCTGTTCTTCTTGCAGTCTTAACTACGGAGGTATTTGTAGTGATTCTGTAATGAAGGTTTCTGCTTCCAGCAGTTTAGCTATAAAATATGACTTTATGTGAATCATTGAGTCCATCTGGAACTCCAGCAAGTCAATGTCTGTGCCATCTTCCCAGCCATAAAATTATTTTCTGCCTCTTTGCCAGACTGAAAGTTCTAGGAAAGGTCCAATTGACAAATTACAGAACACTGCATCAAACAATAATGTTTCTCCCAGATAGCCACATGTCTGAAACAAAATTTTCCTTTGGGTAGCATGGATATATAATTTGAATGCATGCTTATTTCCTAGTTCTGGAATATTTTTTTAACTGAAATCCTGCAGCTATAAGAACTGAAGGAAAAGATGGTCTGGACATCTCCCTTTTTGATGCCTCCTGGCTGTGAGAGTGAAGAAAAAAATAATCCTCTGTGTTTGATGGATGCAAGAACGAGGTTTCCAACCATGGAAAAGCCTTTAGAGACACAAATGAGGTTGTGATGCCTGGCCCCAGTGTCATCCATCTTGGAAAACCTGGTTTTACTATTTCAAACAGGTGGGAAACTGCAGTTTCAAAACAGGCGCTACTGCAGTGTTTCAGCAAAACATCTCGTGATTTCAAAGGGAAATCTAATATTGGTCCTGGATCCCGTGCAAATTCCTTCAGGTGCCAACACCTCTGCCTGTCACAGTGGTTTGGTGCTCAGACCTGGAGCATGCAGCTGCCCCACGGGCTGCACGTGGCCACGATGACCCTGAACCCAGGGTGCCACTGCAAGGAGAAGTCCTCAGCCATGAATGAGAGATATTTTCCATTTTCAGCTCCCTGTCATGTGAATGGAAATTGTGCAACTTGCTCAGGCTGGTGCAGTTTAGGACTGTGCATTTGCTGGTGTGAACAGGAACACGGAGCTGTTTTCTGTTTCCTGTGTTTGAACGTGGTGCAAACATGATCCGGGCCTTCTGTAGCGCTGCTCGCTGAGACACTCTTTCTTTAGGAAAGCAATTCGGGAAGAACAACAAAGAATTCTTCCTTGCAGAAAAGGTTTGTGGTTGCCTTGCCAGCTCTCAAAATTAAAACTATGTTCCAGTCAAAAATGCCTATTCAGGCTGACATCAAAGAGAAAAATGCGAGCAGGTCAGGGAGTTTAATTTCCATGGCACTCGCATTTGTGATTCACATGTCGGGCGCAGTAATGACTTACATGCCCATTGGCAACAACGGAATAGAGGGCCAGTGTGGACACAAAGGGACGGGATCCCGAGGTAGCAGGAAGGGGACGGATTCCGTGTGGGCTGGGATGCGCGGAGCCCATTGAAGTCGGGCAGTGTCACTCGGAGCACGGGCCGCTGGTCTTTCTCACAGCGGCGTTTCCATCAATGAGAACCTTGTGGAGCCCCCTGGGCTGGGTTGAGCCTTTTGGGAATGATGCTTGAGGGGGGCCTGATGCCGTGAGGGCTCCTTTTCATTGTCCAGAGACCGGGTCCTTGTAAATACGCTGAACATAGTGGGTGACTCCCAAAAATCTGGGTCTTGGGGCTTATTTCCTGAATCCTTTGAGGTGTGTTTTCATACCAACTTTGTAACTTCTCAAAATCTCCAGTCCAGGTGAAGGGTTGTGTCGTGAGGTTTGAAAGCAGGAGGTATGTAAACTTTTTAACAGTGTCTGTGTATTCTCCTACTACTCCTTATTTGCTTTTCTCATGGGATGATCCAAGTAGGCATTACACACTGTTGATAAATAGATTTTCAGCCCATTTCATTTAACCATTACTGCATTTCCATATCAAAGATTCTACACTTGGCATGCCCGAGCCTATTTTATTTGTAATCTGTTCTCAAATGAGGAGTTTGGAATGTTTTTTTCATTATGTGTTTCAGCTGCCATGTACTGCCCTCGTGTTATTTTTGAAGATGAGATCTTATACGCTACCTCAAGTCATTCTACAACTCATTGGCTCTTATTTATTCTGGCCTCCTAATCTAACACAATTTCTGTGTTGAAACTTGTTGCTATTTTTTTTCCAAGGATACACCATAGGATGTTAAGCATGTGCTGTATATCAAAGTGCAAATATAAACTAGTTGATAGTCTCTAGTCACACCCTGGATAGGTGTGGCATTTGGGAATTTTTCACTTGCTGGCTGGAGATCAGAATGTGCTTAACATGGTTCCATACACAGCTGGGAGAGAACTGGTTGGGGCTTTTTGGGGTTTTGGTTTTGGGGTTCGGGTTTTTTAATTTTTATTTAAATTTTTCATGCATGCTGTTCGAAGGGTTGGGAGCTAAATAGTTGTACTGTTTCCAGAAACAGATTTTTACATGTTTGGCTATATTTAGAGCTGCATTTGGGAGATTTGAGGTACGATAATCCAGTGCCTCACTGTCTTTCCTTTTCTCTTTCTATCACTCCGTGATGGACAAGCTTGATTCTAGTGTCAACCTAAGGCATGGTGCAGAGCTGTACCACTCCAAGAGAAACTCCAAGGAGGAAGTATGACTCAGAGGGCTGCAATTCCTTCCACAGTTCCTCCTTGTTCCAGCCAGGGAAGTAAGTTACTTCGGTATTTGAGCTGCTAGGCTAAAGCTTGCTTCTCCCCTGGTGCTCACAAGCCTCAGCTTGCAAGAGAGAGAGAAGAGGGACAAAGACCTGTGCTAGGATGAGGTGCCACCAACCTGGGAAAGGCCTGGGACCACTCAAGCCCCCTGTGGGGTTTCACTGCCACCCACCTTTAACACCAAGAGCCAACCACCCACCTTTTTATACTTAGAGACTGGCAGAGAACTTACAGGCAATTATTTTCTCACCAAACCAGAAGCACTAATTGGGGCATTCCTGGTGAAGTGTTTGAAATCAGTATTTTCTCACTGGTAGTGCCACTCTGAGGCCTGAGGACATGCCCTGATGTAGGGCCTGTTTGCAAATGGTGCACGTGACTCTTTCACCTGCCTGACATTCTGCTCAGCATCAACATGCTTTGGGGAAAAACATAAAATAATAATAACAATAATAATGAAATTCACAGCCCTTTTTTGAATACGCTTTTTCGCAGATGGCAGAAATGCTGTACTACGGAAGGATGTTCAACTGAGCACTATTTTTAAAGAACTTTTAGTATGGCAGTGAAATATTATGTTAGCTGAGGCAATGTCCACTGAGAGCACAGACTAAATACTGAAAGATAGAAGGGGCCAGGAAAACAAGAGAGAAATTTATCCATATGCACATCAGCTAGATGATCCAGGTAGGAATAAGACCTCAATACTTGTTATTAAACCCTCTAGGATTACCAGGGACAAGTTTTCAGGAAGTATTTTGCAGTTCAAAAAAAAGAAAAAAAAAACAACCCAAAACCAACAACAAAAAAACAACGGAACAAAACCAGGAGCAAGAATCAACTTCAGAAAACAGATCTGGCCCTCATGTGGTGTTCAGCAGCACAGATACACACACTCACACTTCCTGCCTGAGTTCTATCAGTGTCAAAAATAGCCTGTGAAAGAAGATTCAGGCTATTGGAGCAACTTCTGCTTTCAGCAAAGTAGACTGAAGCATGGGGCTGTTTATACCTCCATGTGGGACTTGAGGTACCCACATGTGTAAAGCTCCTCCTTTTGCTGTGAGCTTTGAATGGCAGCAGTGCTAATTCACCTGGGTACCTGACAGAGATCTCCAGACGGATGTAGAGAGAGAAACACCATTCACTTGAGCTGGTCTTTATTCCTACACCGAATGGAAATGATGTAAAGAAAGCCCGCAGCTCAAACGTGCAGAAGTTGCTTTTGTTTTGCATTGGTTTATTCAGGTATTTTAAACAGGCTGAGTTGAAATAATCAGTTGAGCCTTTCTGACAACTTTGTAAGAAAGCCTTATGTGGCCAATTCTTAATCAGCTGTATCATCAGACAACAGGCTAATTGTGTCCAATTACTGTGCACATTGTCCCCAGGTTGCAGATCACTTCCTGTGTTGAAACGACGACTTGAGAGCGATGTCCTCGTAGACAAGGCAATACCATCTTCCAGTCCTGCTGGGTCTCAAAGCAATCTGTGAGGACTCCCTTCGGCTGCCTGCCTGTGCTTAGCCAAGTTATTAGACACATTCAGGGTGCACTGAACTCAAACTCCTTCTAAGCTCCTGGATGGGTCTGAGTTCACATAGCCAGCTGATTTAGTCGTGTCTCTGGTGCTAACAAAAAGTGAATATACTGACCTGCCAGGAATGCTGCCTGGATAGGAGTGTAATGAATGTGCTTGGGTGTGTTTAATCATACAGATATGCAATGGGCACCTTTACCACTTCTGTAGCCTCTCTCTTGTTCTCAGTGCTTAGTCATATCCCTTTAGAAAGGGGATAATACTTTGGAAGAGCAAACACTCACATTTCTGAACACATAATCAATCAAAAATACGGCAACAGAGCCTTTAGTGGGCCAAGGTATGTACCCTTTCAAACAGAGGTAAATTCAAAGTAATTCCATGAAGCCAAGTCAGGGGAGAACTTAGTCCCCCTGATAAGTAATATAATAAAATTGGCCGGATGACTCACTGTGAGCAATTTGGTGAAAATATTATCGTTTTGTATACCCTTCCTTTTTCTTTTCTCCATATTCCTCTTTCTCTTCCTCATCCCCTTTTTAGCCTTTTCTGCCTTGTGATGCCACGCCAAGAAGACCCAAGAACCAGAGTGAGGCAGATGACAGAGTGAGTGGTTTGGAGAGGATGAAAACAAGCCACTGCTGGAAGTGCAGGAGTTGGTAAAATCCCAATAATCCATATTGATATCTGACATGACTGACAAGGGAAAGGCTCATTCCTTGCATTGTTTGGGTTCCTGAGAGTGCCCCTTGCCTGTTCCATTGTACAACATAGCCCGGAAAAAAGAGGGGAAAGGTGACACTGATCCTGCTCTAAATAGGAGTCAATACTGCGCTCATCGCTGCAGTGTCTGAAAGCAAGATATACTATTGCTGCTGCAGGACAAAGTTCATGGAATATCAAGTGTTGATAGTCTGTGCTCAGAGTCTGTAAATGTATGTACAAATGGGTCACATCCACAGCTGGCATCTGTCTGGCTCCAGATCTGGTCCAGTAAGTTTCTAAAGAGTAGTTCACGACAGACCATTGAAAACTTCCAAAGAAAGTCCCAGGGCACATGACAGAAATGGCCAAGTGGGACAGCACAGTAGAAGAAAGAAATCCTGTGGGTTCATTTCTTTAAAGCATAGAAGTCATTAATCATTTCTATTCCTTTCCATTCGAAACAGCTGCCTGCCTGCATTTGCTAAGTTACTGCTTTCCTAACCACACAGCAACTAAGCTGTGGGCCCCAGAATGCTCATGCTTCCAGATATTAATAAACGATTTCCCTCCTTCGCTGTGTCAATGAAAGCACGTTAACATTCTCAGCATCTGGTTTTGGTAGGGAAATAAAACCCTGACGGTTCCACACTTTATGAATTCCTTCCCCCCCAAAAAATCTCTCTTACTGCTTGTCTTCTCAAGTGAGGCTCCAGAAGTTCAAAAGCTTGGGGTGTGAAAAACCTCAGTGGCCTTCTACCTGTCTGTCACCTGCGATGCAGGATGTTGCCCGTTATCGAATTAGAAAATGATCTCTCCTGTGGCGCTTGCCTGCTCATCTTCTTGTGAAACTGAGTGACACTTCCCACGTCAGCTCGCTCCTTCCCAAGAGCCGCTGTCATCTCCGCGGGCTGCAATTAGTGAAATGCCAGCCAGCAGGTGGAGACGCATGAAAGCAATCCCAACCCATGGACAGGATCGCCTTGACATCGCATTCCCATAGCCCCAGCCAAGCGCTCCGGCGGGCCGGAGCCAGAAAACATCGCGATTGGCTTCATGGAAGAGCTCAGAACTCACATCTTGGATTGCTGACAGAACATGTGACGGAGCAGCCCCGGCTGGGCTGAGGAGCCGTCCAGCACCTTTCATGTCTCAGTGAGTCCTGCAGGGAGGGAGGCAGGGACGCTGGGGGCTGAGTCTGGCCTGACCTTGATTCATTCAGTTTGTTCAACAGTTTAGAGCTGCCTGTCAGCGTCAGCTGTGCCGAGTGATGCAGGGAGCCACACACGCTCCGGGCTGGGCACATTCCCTGCCGGCCTTGCGCCGTGCAGCCCTGGGGCTCTGTTGCCTCGGGACCCCCAGATGCCTTTCCACCTATTCGCTGCAGAAGAGCAGCCTGCGATGCTACGAAAACAGCTCTGCTTCCTCTGCTCCTTTCATAGCTCCTCCCACCCAGGGTTTCCTCTTTCGGAGTGGAAACACCATTGTAATGGCTATTTCTGAAATGCTCCTGCCAAGATTAGGAAGTGCAGAGGGGTACAGAAGTGTGAGGAGGGGCAAAGGTAGTTTGGGAGTTATTTTGGGAGCGGGGAAGCTGTTTACATGAGTTTGGGAGCACATCCAGGGATAATTCTGTGTCGTCTTCAAGCCAGTGGTTAAGTTTCTAGCTCAAATCTCTCTAGAAATGATAAGAAACCGCAGTACTGGGTCTGCAGAATACCTGATATGAACTGATTGCCTTCAGTGGAAACATGCACACAATGCGAGCCAAGCCTAAATGCCATGCCACAGAATGCTGGCAAACCCCTCCCTTGCAGCAGAAAGGATTGCTCGGGCTGTGGAAGACAAACTTTAAGTGACAGGACATGTCAGCATCCACATGGAGGTATGGAAAGAGGGAAGGAGATGGTGTGAAAAATTAGGAGAGCTTTGAAAATTGCAAAAATCACCTGCAAACATTGTGAGAGATTTCAGTGTTTGAACACAGGACATGCTGTCAAATTCTCTTCATTGTGGAGATACCTGAAAACATGGTGTCTTGTTTTACAACTCCAGACCCCCCCAACACTTAATCATTTGTGGTGAGCTTGTCAGAGTTTGTTATTTTTCCTTCAAATGAGGAAAGCTCTTCAAATCTTGAAAATCCAGTTCCAGCATTCCAGAAGAAATGCATTTTGCAGCTTTTCCATCCTTTTGGATCCCTCTCCTCCCCCTCTGCACTGCCTCTTGCAGTCTTGTCTTTGGAGAGCAGAGTTTAGCATGCCGCTGAGGAGATAGCCTGCATGCGAGGTCCCTCAAACATAAACACACTTCAGGAACAGATTCACCCCAGTGTGCTTCCAAATGTGGAAACCACATTCCATCTGCACTCCATCTTATCAAATGGTCAATAGCTGGGATGTTGAATGGACATTCCTTAGAGTGAAGATTATGAAAATATACATTACTGCTCGGCAGTGATTCACCAGCTTCCAAACTCTCTCTGCCCAAGAGCAGCTGAGCTCAAAGTTGCTCAGGCTGAGGACTTCGAGAATGCTGTGCAGGAATTTGCCACACTGAGCTGCAAAACTCTCTTCAGGTGACTTCTCTGGAGGTTAAGAAGCCCTGTGTTCATTCAACTCAGGTATTGTTCTGCATTTGCTGTCCTTTTAAAAGTTTGTGACGTCTTAATTTATAAATTATACATAATTATAAGGCGTGTTTTTTTAAAACCTGTCTCTGATTTTTCCACTCAGGTCCCCAGCACCGTGGCATCAATGACTTCTGAGCTGTCACCCCGACAGAAAAATCAGAGCCCACATGAGTGTGCTTGTCACATAACCCTGCCTGATGATAAGGCAAGTTATCACCATTATTCTTTGACCTATTTTTTGGCTTGTAAATGAGTGGGTCTAAATTCCCAGCCAGAGACTGAAGATGTTGTTTATTGATCTATTGTATAGGATTGCCTTGAAAGAGTCAGCATTTGTCTTAGGTGACTCACAGATTGCTCTGATGATGGATGTGTGCTTTGCTTTGCTCTCTGTGTCTCTCTCTTGCTCCCTGTGTACATATGTTTATATGTCCATAAATAGATAGATAGATAGATAGATAGAAAAGAAATGGCTTGCTTTCATGACACACTCTAAATTTAGAGTCTTGATTTCTCTTGAGGATTGTTTTTTAAAGAATCGCTATTAGTCAAGCAAAAGTTACTGAGGCAGAGCGAAAGAAACTACTGAAAGTATTTGAAATAAAAGACAGTTTATCATTTAGGGCAGTGGGATAAGGGTGCAGGAGAGTGGAAATTCAAGTGCTGAATCATGTGGACATGCTTTAGTTCGTAGTTGGTAAGTTGTTTAATCTACGTGGTGACTCAGTTCCTTGTTTATGACAAGAGGACAAAGCTTAACAGCCTTGTTAATGAACTAAAATCTATGAATCCATATGAAGGAATATGGACTGTGGATGTGAAGGTGATGGCAACTCACTCAGAACTTACCCAGTTTATCCCTCCCAGCCAGACCTTGCTGCTGGATATAATTTTGGATCCTGCCTTAAACAGTGTTCTGTTGAAGATCTCTTAAAATGTTGGTCTCTGCGGCACCTGTTCCAACTGAAATTAGGTCCTCGTTGGGTTGTGACAGAAGACAATGAAATTGAACTAAAGACATAATCCAAAAATATACAATTTTTGGGCAAAACACCGAAGTAGTTGTCCCAGGACAAAATAGGTCTCTCACAGAGACGTGTTTGCCCCAACCAAATACATTAATGAAGGAATACAATTTTTTGAAGGATCAGTGTGGAAGATATTTTGGAAGCCCCTGAACTTGCTCTACAAATACTGCTCAGCTGCAGGCTACAAATCCTTGAGATCTACCAGAGAGTATCAGGTGCTATTTAATGCAAAATAAGGGTTTTCTTTCAATCTGAAGTTCAATTGCCAGTATTTTCAGATCCCTCTATGCCATCCTTAGTTTCATGAGTCACAAGGATGCACCTTGTACCTGAGTATTAGTGGCAACATTTGGTTTATGTTACAAACCTCTCCTCCCACAAGTGCGTGGCGGTGTCGTGGAGAACGCACATTCCCATAATCATTTCATATGTTTTCAGTCTTAAAAGTAAAGTTTATATAATGAAAATACAATATAATTATACACATGGGAGTTCTGGTTTGGAAGAGGTTCAGCAGAATTCTTTGATAGAACAAGCCCCCAGCCACAAAAGCTGCCATGCAGCGATTTGACAGTCAAATATGTATAATCACTTAGTCTAAATTAAAGGCATGGTAAGAGCAGCACACTGAAATCCCTTCTGTCACTCTTGGCCAACAAGTGACAAATACTGTAAACCTAACCCAAAATGCATCCTTGAATAAACTTTGAGGAACTTTTTAAAAAGGTGCTTGGGGGTGGTGAGTTATATAAGGAAATGTGAGTGCAAGAGATCTTTTTATACAGGGTTATTTTGTGATACTAACTGAGCTCTCATCAGCCTGGTCCTTTTTTTTTTCTTTTTTGCTCTGCACCAATTTCTAGTACCCAGAAATGGGCAACATGAGGGTTGCCAGAGGAAAAAAAAAATCATCTCACTAGGCAGAACAGAGATGTCAAAATCTGTGAAGTTCAACACCTTCTTGTTTAGGTGAGATTTGCCATTTGCTGTTCCTGCCAACATCTCTCCCCAAAACACATGAACCCTTTTTCACTCCACCAAAGCTGCCCCTTTTGGGCAGAAAGTTCATGGGCAACATCCTCCATGGGTACAGAATTTTGCAGCAGCAGGATGATGCTGATTTACACCAGATATGGATCTGGTTCACAGCATGTCTCAGCCTGAATTCACAAAGCATGGAGTAATGTGAAACAAGGAAGTGACTTTTGTGAAAAGCATTTTGGAAAGGAAAACCAAAAATGATGGATGTACCACTGGGGCAGAGGGAGTGGAGCCCGCCTCAAAGAAGACCTTGTAGAGCTGCCAGCCTTCCCACAAAATGTGCTGCTGCCCTCAGAGAGGAGGGGGAGGTTTCCCCAGGACAAATGCAGCCACACCAAGCACCCTAATAACCACTTTGTAGATATTTTTATGTACCGTCACATCAAAACCAGACAGAACTTCCAAAACATTTGAATTTGACCCATCACTGATTAATGGAAGGAGGAGAAGGAGAATGGGTGGGAAGAATAGTCATTGTGAACTGCCGTAACACTGGGCAGCAAGCCATGCTATTCAACAAATGAGACAATACATTAAAAAACAAAACTCTGTTTTCAGGGGCTTTCTATATATATCAAGAGCTTGATTCACAGACTGCTGAAGTTAATGGGGATCTTTCCTGTGACTTTAACCAGCTACTGGCCCTGCTGTTACAAAAGAGGAGTTAATACAACTTGCACTTACTCAGGGTCTCAAGATTAGAAAATTGCAAGGTTGAATCAAAGATCACTAGTTAGTCGCTGATTGAAACTAATTAGTCAGAATGCACACTCACTTAGCCCACCTGTCTGTGGTGAATTTTACTATTGGAGCCATTAGCATGAACCAATAGAGGAGCAAAGATTTAACAAAAGACAGAAAATGCACATGATGACAAGAAGAACAGTTAATAACTTATGTTCCACCTGACATTTAAAGCTCTGCTTTAGACATAATTGTTTTCAAATATTGGATACCTTTTTATAGCTTCTTTCTGTTTCTTTCCCTCTGGAAGCAATTAGCTCAATCATATTACAAACCTTATGTCTTCAGCTATGCAAGTGACCGTATTGGACGTGCAGCAGTCCTTTGTGAGGAATAGGGTTGTTCATTTCAGTAGGAGTTTGGGATGGGGAGACTAAATCATCCTCTTCCTGATCCAGCCACGTGAATGGAAAAGGTGACCTTCCTCCTTTTGCCATGACTTTGTTGGAGGTCCTGCCTCCACCAATCCTCTGGCAGAGAAGGCAGTATGAAACTTTCCAAATTAGCTGTGCAAAGTTACGTTCTCAGTCTAATTAGGGGAAATTAATTTCTCCTGGGGCCCGTAACAAATTTTACCCAAGTTAGCTCATCAAGAAAGACCGAGCTGTGAGGATACCTGGGACATCTCACAGCTTCCATGGGTGCAGCCACCAGGGAAATGGAGAACAATTCTTCGTTCCCACTTAAAGGTATTTCCTCCAGGATGTTCTTGGACCAAACTTCTGTAAATACACAAGGCAGTCATTAGATCCTTAGACCTGTTCAGCAAAGCTCTCTTCATCACGCTTAATGTGTGCATAAAACTCAACAGTTTTCCAAACAATCTTAACCATGCACTTCCATTTTGCCAAGGGCTTCCCTGGTATGGCTGGAATATACTCCACAGTGTTGCTCTCTGAGTCTGGGAACTCGGAGCTGCAGCTACACTGGTTCCACCAGATCAGCAGGAATACTTGTGGTTTCCTTCACTGATCACTTCCCTTCTCTCTTATATTTGTGACATCTTTAACAGAAAATCAGTATTTAGTGTCACTAAGGATCAGGACTAAAGACATTTGTGGAGCAGAACTTTGTCAGCAAGCCAGTCACAGCTCAACTGTAACGATATTCTGGTGTTTCTACAGTGCAGGAAATGCTTGTATCACTCTTCCCCTTCCTCTCATATGTGAATGCAAGCATATTTAATATCCTGGACACTTCTATTTGGTAATGTTGGCAGAAAGTGACATTGCTGACCTGAAGTGGTCATTCGACACTGGGAAATCAAATGGCAGCAGCAAATTAAGGTGGCACTAAAGTTACTGTAAATATTATCATTCCTTCAGTGGCAATATGTGCCAGCAAAGAAAAAAATAATTCTCCTCATCATACTTAATGTAAATATTGCAAGGATTATGTTTGTGTTTCATTCAAGAAATGCCATGTTCAGCAATTTCACTGTAGAAGACAGGAACAGTTCACATCTCATTCGATTCTACACTTATGTACACCTGAAATACCACAGATGTAGATATTGTCACTTTTTATTTTTATTCTTCATGGCAAAAATATTTTTCTTTCAGTTTGACTTTTCTGTCTTTCTAAAAGGATTTCTTTCCTCTCCTGGTTTTTTTTTTTTTTTTTTTAATTGGAGAAGAAATGTTTAATCTGTTTCATCTCCTTGTTTGGGTGCAGCAGTAGCTCCTCGTCCAAAAGCCAGTGCAGAGGTGCTCACTGTATCCAACTGACTTGTTTTCTCTTATTCAGGTAAAGGTCTCAGCGTGCACTGAAGTTTAAATACAAACTTCAGCTTAAATTGGGGTACTTTTAAAAGCAAAGTCCTAAATTACTCCTGCTAAAAGTTTGGGGGGAAAAAATGTAAGGAGAAGCTGAGATAATCGCTAGGAAAAGTAGATCCCTGGAGAAAGGCAAACAACCTGGCTCCCTGTTGACTTTGCCTGGGTCAAAGGGAAAAGTTGAGTCGCTGGCTTCTGCTTACACTTTTTCTTTCATCTTTTTGATAGCAGGAATAGGAGTCCAGCTTTCCAAGACTTTCTGTCCGAGTTCCTCCCTTCCCAAGACCAGTCCCTTTCCTCTCTTTTATCTTACGCTGCAGCTTTCAGCTTTGCATGTTGAAGAGGCTTGATCTGACTCTGTGCAGAGGTGATGGCTGGCTGAAGGAAGAGTGAAATGTCCATTTATAAAAGCACTTTGGCACACGAGTAGGTAAAGGGGTTCCAGCTCTGTTGCAGGAAAACAGGCTTTTTCATTCTTCCTGTTTTTCAGTAAGTCCTTGAAATAATCAATTTGATATTTGGAAAATAAAGAGGTGCACACATCTCTGTTGCAAGGACTGCTTGCGTGGGAATGGTTGCTGCTGGTGAACTTCCTTGGAAGTGTAGCAGTTTCATGATTGTCTTATATAATTTGGCCTTATAATTGCTAACAATGGTCAGGGTTTCCATGCAGGAGGAAATCTTCAAGGCATCAGCAGGACTGCGGCTGAAGGCCTGGTGCCTTCAAACCCAGCACGGTTCCACCGTGATGTTCCAGCAGGATCTCTGTGACTTTTCCTGGGAAGTTCGTGGGGCTGTTGGATGTGTAACCACTCGTGGAGGTGAGACAAGCTGCTAATCCTGAGCAACCCCACGCACACCCGCTGCACACCCAGCCAGACTGAACCTCCAGTCCTCAGCCTTCTCCATCTGCTCTGTCGATCCCTTTTGACTTATCTCTTTTTTAAAGGCAGCGATTATGCGCAAATCAAATGAGTCTGCTTCTTTAGGTCCATTAATTATTACATTCCATTTACATTTTCTGTTTACTTTTTCCCTTCTCTATGGAAGCTATTGAAGGTCTGACGATTCAGAATGCTCTGGGAACACTATGTGGCTTTCCTTCTTGTTTGCCCATTGTAACGGAGCTCATTTTTCAGTGGAGGTTTCCCATTATTTCCAGGAAAAATGTGGTCAAACCCATGTACTCCCAAACCTTTTGATCTCCTGAATCCTCTTCATATCCCAGATAAAAAAGTCAGTGATTAAGACAGAGTTCCTAAAAGGACACATAGTCAGGTTTCCCTTTGACCAAAATGGTTTCCCAGTGAATCAAACCTTTCTCAGCTCAGGGGGGGCTCGACAATAGACCCTGAAAAGATGGATAGAGCAATTGTCCTGCTTAGTGATCCACGAAAGGAAAGGGGTCCTTAGTGAAGGGAGACCTACACTAAGTCTGACCTGACACTGCAGGAGTAAGACAATGAAAGGTCAAGGAGACTAACGAGAGGAAAAATGCAGACAATGGGTGCCACAGCCAGCACACAGCTCCTGCCACGCAGACTATGGGGCAGCAGCGTTAACTGCCTCAGACATGTGAAGGGCAACTGAAGCGGAAAGAACTTGAAGTTTCCTTCTTAAGAATTGTGGCCCAGCATCTCCAGGATTTACCCAGGCCTCACAGAGAGGTCAAAGTGATGCAGCTAGGCCTGAGGTGAATGAAAAATAAAGATTATCTAATTGGGGAGGAGAAAAATATAGAAGTATTTTAGACTGAACAAAAAGGGCAACTCCTTGGCAGTTGGGATCTGCAGCAAGTTCCCAAGGCATTTTGTGGGAGGAACCAGAGAAAGCTTTTGCCTAATTATTTGGAAAAAGCCCAAGCAATTTGATATTGATGTATGTGGGACTTTCAACCATCATATTTTTCTTCTGTATGAATAAAAGATTCATAGTTTACAGTATCTGGGGCTCAACCGAATTTCCTTCAAGCACCCGGCAATTGTTTCTTTCTGTGTGTGAAAGAATCCTGGTCCTTGTCATCTGTCTGGAGACAAAAGGAGGAATCTCTGTGGCTTCTGCAGGCATCCCTTTCCTCAAAGGCATCTCCATTATCACTTCTTTGTAGCTGGGCCTTGCCCTCCTGAAAGCCCCTTCCTCCTCAGGTCAGACCTAAGCACTGCTTTTGAATGTGTACACCAACAAGACACTCCTTAGTTAACAAATAACATTTTAAAAGCCTCATCAGAGGACTCGGGAAGAGAGTCTACCTCGATTCTATTTGTCATAATAGCTGAAAGTTTTTTCCATTCTAAACCACATTTTTCATCTCTTCAGTGACCAGATCTTTCGACAGTGGACGTGAGCACTGAGGTTTGTCAGAGCAATCATTTCTGTGGCAGGAACTGACAGGTGGAATAGACATTTTCTTATCCATAAAAGCAAAATAAAGCAGCATTTTAATATTCAGCAGGTTCAGGTGAGACAACCTGCTCTTCTTCGGAACCTTGCACAAAAATTGCACTTTCCCAACACTGCTAAAATCAGGTATAGGTGTGGAGAGAAGGATATGGGGTGGTAGTGCTGGTTAGAGGATGGCACGTGGAAGTTACACAGCACACCTGGATTTTATTCCCAGGCCAGTTGCTGGCTTGTTGTGTGATCCCAGACAAAGCCCTAGAGCTCCTTCTGCCTCATCTTCCCTGCCTGGAAATTAAACCCAGTTTATCAAGGAACTTTTTGGATCTTGGGTTAGAGGTACAGCAGATTATTACTTTCACCTATGTGTTCTGTTGGTTCCATGATCAAAGAAAGTGAAAATTTAAGAAGCATATGTTGGGTTGAGGAATGGTGTGAATTTCAACCAGCATTAGGCAACTAATGGAAATTACAATGGAGGAGTAAAATACTTTCCCTTCTTCTGAGATGGCGGCTGAATCAAACCCAAATTCTTTTAAAAGCCATCTCAATTGGAAACTATTAGGTAATTTCTTTGGAGAGTGGAGAAGGGGGTAGACAATATTCCTCCTACAATTACTGAGCCTTCTATAAACGAAATGATCTCTTAGCATTCCAGTGATGACCCCAGCCATGGATGAAAGCTGAGGTTCCCATCTGACCTCTTGTTTTAAATTTCCACCTGTGTAACTCTGCATTGTGGTTGATAACTCTCTTGGGCCTGCAGGTGAGCACAACACTGAGAGAAAATGAAAGATGGAGCTCTCCTTTAAGAAACTTACAGTTTAAGGAACGTTATTCCTGGAGTTAACTCCGTTTGTGCTGGAAGGAATTCCCCTCGGGATCAAATTCTAAAGTGGTGACTGCTCACAAAACCTATGGGGTTACAAAAACCCAGACAGGGAGGAAAGGAGGTATTTCTGCCGTGCTGGACAAGATAATTTGTCTGAAGACAGAGAAATGAGTGCCTATGAACGTATGGTTGGGCCAAGCCAACCTGGTCTGGGGGCTCAACCAGGGATTCAGGCTGGACAGCAACACCAACAACTGAACCCTTGCTCTGAAGGCAGCACCTAGAAAAGGGTTGAAACCCAAGTAGATCCCTCACAGGCAGGCACTGGTGTCAGACTCTGTCCCCAGGTGCTGTGCCCTGGGCCTTTCAGAGCTTTTTCCATCAGGTAGAGCTGCTCCATCCGGCCTTTTCCTGGTCACTCAGTGCGAGGGCCGCGGCCCGAATCTTCTGAACTGCCACACTTACTGCAAATGTGATTCATGCCTCCAAACACCAGGTAGGAGCATCACCAGGATCCGATGAATCGTGTTGTGGAAGTGCCTGGTTTTTTCCAGTGACTTCAGCTCAGATAGAGGAATGAAGACCAGCTGAAATGGGGTGGAACTGCTCCCACAGCACATGCCCATTATCTCCATTTTTCAGATTATGTTTAGACAGCTCACAAGATCTGGAAGGGGATGGTAACTCTTGTAATCATTCTGCTGGCCAGGGTTTTGCAGTGTGTTTTTGTATTTCAGTCATGGATTTAAAAAAATAAGTGACGTCACACAGGTGCAATTCCCCTGTAAAAAACAAATAAATCTGGGCTCCTTCTGTGTAGCTGATAAGGACCCCTGTGAAGCTCCTTTCTGATCATCATAGGTTTTTAATTGAGTTTAATTAGCCATTAAAATAATTTCCCAACATTTATAGCACATTTTCCCTCACCGGAACATTTTAAATCAAGATGGTATCTTTTTCCGAAAGACACGCTCCAACTCAAACAGGGATTAATTCCAGGGGACTCAGGAGGCTGATGCACTCACACCCATCCCTTGCAGCCTTCTCACTTCCATGCAGGTAATGGCAATCACTGTGGTTTTTCCACGCAGGATGCTGGGTTGAAGGAACAGAGCAGGGCTGAAGGTGGGTGGGATGAAGTGGGAGGCTCCACTGCCCCCAGACTGGCAGGATTACAATTCCTTTAGAGGTTTGTGTCAAGGAATATTGTCAAGCGTTCGCCAGAAGCTCAGAAATCCTTAAAATTATTGTGCCAGGATTTTCTTTGTTCATTCAATATTCATTTTTCTTGTTTCCAAATTCTTCCAAAGCATATCATGCGTGAAATGAAGACTCGCGAAATTGTTTTTTAGAGGTAAAGAGATACAATCTTTGATATATTCCAAAATCTCGGTTTCATTTCTCACCAGGAAAGATTTTTTTGTTAATCAAAGCAGAAATTTGCTACACGGAGCCCCAAGTTGTAACATTTTATCCCAGTTGGATCTGAGGATACTGAACATTTTGCTGTATTAAGTCATAAATTTGGGCCAGATACTGCAATCAGTCTGCTCTAGACTTCTAATGACGTCAGTGTGAGTGCCATATCTAGGTCAGCTACAAAATTAGGTAATTTTTTACAGGAGATGTATTCTCTCAGAATATATGTTATGATTTGCAGGGCTCCCACAAGGCCGTACCCCAAACGTTCAGTGAAGTAACGTGCAAATCTAATTGTGTCTCATCCAAAAGGGAGGAAGCCATGGCAGCCACAGGACTGACTGCAGTTCTGTCCCGGTGTGTAAGGAAACAAAGAGTGCATGTTTCCCTCCAGCTGAACACAGCTCTAGTAATTGCTTCAATAACACAATGTCCTCCACTGGCTTTCGGCCGATACCTGGCATTAATAACCCTGTCAGGATTACCCTGATTAATGAAGAATAATTCATGCCAATCAGACAGCCTCTGAGGTGGCCAGTGCTGTATTAACCAGCTCAGTTCTTCTCAAATATCTCCTGACACTGTGGCCCCTTGTGAAAGGACAAGACCAAGCAGGACAGTAAAAATTGCTGTATAAAGGTTAATTACTCACATGCCTGCTCATTCTCACTGTTACCATTTGGTTCTCTTTCATCTCCCTGCTTGAATTTGCTGTTTTCTTTGCTCAGTTCTCAGTTTGCCCCTTCACTTGCTGGTTTTTCCACCGAGTACAGATCATCTCTCACTGCTGCTCTGCCATTACTGATACCTTATAATCCTTTAGCACCTCCCACTTAACTTATTTTGGTATTTTCCCTCTGCACTAAAACACAGAACGCCTCAATAACCTCTCTGAGTAAGGGATGGCTCAGTCTGCTTTTGCATGTAGGTCAGCTCCACTGAGCTGGGTTACAGTTCATGACTTGCCCAAGGTTACACAGGAAATGTGTGGCAGAACTCAGAATGGAAACCAGATTTCGCGCTCTCCTGCCTTAACAACAAGGTTATCCTTTCTCTTTGTGATGCTTTTGGGCACTTCGTATGGATCTACGCATATGTTTCAAATGAGTTAAATTTCCATGAACTTGGTGCTTCGAACAAAAGTGGATGGATAAACGACAAAGGGCTAAATTATCGGAAAATGGCAAGAGCTGCTTGGAGATTTGCATACCTGGTCACAGTAGTTGTGCACATAAATAACTAATTGATTACATGCATAATCGTAGGAACAGTGCGTGCAATTTTCTGAAAATTTAGACCCAAATTCACAGAAGGGTAACTGGAGAAAAGAAGTTAAAAGTTTAATTTGATTCACATGCCTGGTGAGCATGGGCTTGAGCCACAGAGGATGCTGTAAGTGGGCTGAGGTCTGGTGTGTGCAGCTCACAGACCGTGCTGAGCACATGGTGCCCCTGAAAAACTACCTTAAAATGTGTTATAATTTGCATTTTCCCTCACTGAACTAAATAGTGACTTGCCTCTCATGCCCTTTAAGAAAACAGGTAGCTGTGTTCACCACTCTCTTTTGTGTGATTTGTTCATCTTGTCTTTTTAAAGCAAACACAATTAGGAAGTCTGGTGATTTTTAAGGCTCTTTTCCATTTGCCAGTGGCTTGGAAACTGAACCCCATGATGAAAACTGAACCCCATGATGATACAACTTCCTTAAGTAAAGGTGTCAAGAGATGTGATGCTGAGCAGTGGCACAAGGAGACATCCTCAATGCGAGCATCCCCTGAAGAATTCCACACAGAACTCCATATTCAGCTGGCCAAAATAAACAGATATGAAAATTTGCATTTAGAAAACTCCAGTAATTCCTGTCTGAGGGGCAGTTTCACAGACAGCTCTTCCCCCAGCTAGAGAGTAGACAGAGTAATCGCCAAATACTCAGCTGGTGTAAATCAGGAGATGATGTGTGTGTCCCAAAACCTGATGCTTTACACCCAGAGAAGATCTGGCCTGTAGCTTCCAAGGTGGCAAGAGACCATGTTTTCATCTGCAGCGTGTCTGGGACAGATAGAAATGTCTTTAAGCCTGAAGGTCCTCGGTGCTGGGTTTATGTTTTTTTGCTTTATTGACCCCGTTCCTCGCTGATTTGATAATGAGAGAAAAGTGTGCTGTTAACAGCTCCGTGCTGCAAATTTCGGGAAATGAAAAATCTTTAACAAGAATTGAAAGGAAATCATTGATTTATGGCAGGAGCTTCAGCTAACCGTGGATTAATTAAAAAGCAATGCAAAGATGAGCACGGGTCAAGAAATGAGCAAAGATTGAATTTTGCCAGGAGCAGGACTGTGAGCAGACTCAGGCATGTGGGTGGAGTGATGATAACACCTGGCCATCTGTAGAGAGGGTGAAAAAAATCCTGTTGGCAAACGCTGAAATGTTCCAAGTGAAAGGCAACCAGCAAAGTGTCAGCAGCTGGCCTGGAGATGCTGCTCAGAGGGAAACACAGACCTTCTCCTACATCATCTCCATAGGTGTGGTTTTGTCCTATTCATAGGGCTAAGGTAATCAGGCAGCGCTCCACAGACAGCATCTTTTGGGAGTAATAACAGGTATCTCCTGGCACAGGGTAAGAAAACACAGAGGCAGGGATCTGTCTCTGGCTCCAGCGATGGGAGCAGCAAGGAAAGGGCAGCTCCTGGCAATCCCCAGGCACCCGCAGCACTGCTGAGTGACGGGGCGTGTTCATGTGCACACACAGCTCCCAGGGATAGACAGGGAGCAAGGAGCTATGGATCATGCATTCCCGCTCCAGGGAATGAAAATGTGACCGTTTTTAAAAATGTGGGTTCATTGTCGTATTACAGTGATGGTGGTTTCACTTTGTGGACTAAACATAGGCTTTCTTAATTATCCAATCCATTTAATTTGTAAAGTGGAGGATTTTATGAAGGCAGATATTGTGGCTGTGCTGGTGAGGCAGTAATAATTCAGAGCTGCAGTTATGAAGTGCTGTTTAGTAGTGGTGGGTTTAGACTTTTGGTTATTGTGTACATTTATTTTTCTTTTATGGTTTTGTAATTATTTATATTGGTAACAGGGAGTTTGTGAACACAACTCCGTCGTTGTGTTCATATGAAAGAACAATACTGTTTGCAGAACAATTATTTGGAGATTTTTCTTTTTTTCTCTAAGCTACCTTGTCATTCAAACATAAACATGTAGGCCGATTGTAGCGGGAAAACCGGGAATTACAATTTTTAACTGAGGACAAGGGATTGTATTTTACAGAGGGGGGGAGAGAGACAGTGTGTTCCAGCTGTTCACCCAGATGTTCATGCACTGTCATCCTCACTTCTCCAGCAGAAATCTGTCATTCTAAGTCCCTCTGCAAGTCCAGCAAAAAACGTAATTCGTGCATTGTCAACCCTTTGTGCCCTGTTAACTTATCCCCATGCCAGTTCCCAGCAGCTCCCGGTGGCTACTGGAGTCGTGCAAACTTTGCAGAGAAACGCCAGGATAAACAACTAGAGGCAAGAGATCAAAATCCCCTAAAAGGTGTAGAAGCACAAGTCCTGGTGAAAATCACTGGGATTCAAAGCACTTTAACTGCCACGGAGAGATGCAACTCTGGATCCCCCAAAGAAGGACATTTTTATCCAGGCAGCCCATTGCTGGAGGGGAACAGTCCTGCCCTATGGCTCTTTCAGTGAAAGTGAATTAACTTCCAGAAAGCTCAGGTCTCCCTGTGCCATGTCCTGCTGCAGACATTCTCCTTGGTGTTCTCAAAAGTATCTTCCTTTAGCCATTAGTCCTTTGGAATGATGAGGAATTGCAATAATGCTTCAAACAGTATCAAACTTCGGTGCTCTTCCTCCCCCATCCACAATTGTAAAGAACCAGAATTAGGGTTCTCAGAGACCATTTTGGAGAGTACCATGGTGGTGGGAATTGAGACAAAAAAAGGAAAGGGGAACTTTCTGTGATCAGTTTAACTCAGCTAGCAAAAAAAGAAAAAAATCACTCACTGAACTCATCTTGAACATTTTCTCCTTGAGTGAAGGATCCCAGCAGTGGAAAAAAGGCACTTTTGGAAGCAGCAGAGGGAAGTTTACACAGATGGTATGAGAGAAGTGGCATTGTGCTTGGAGATGTGGTGGGCCAGAGAAAAAGCTGCCCTAAATAGAAGGGACAAGATGCTGGGTTTAATTTAGAAATGCTATTGGCATTTTTGTTACTGGAATGAAGGGAGCCACGAGTCTGCAAATGAAACAACCCAAACCCTTCACCACAACCATGGAGTGTAGCAAAAGTGCAGCAGCTTGGCATTTGCAGGCTTTGATATTTTGTTCCTTTGTCTTGCCAGCTTCTGGAGTGCTCTCTCACCTATTTAGTTGCTTAAAGATAGCTTTTAAAGTACAAAATGTCAGCCTGGGCTGAGGCTGTGAAGATTTTTCCAAAATTCCAGCCATTCCTTTGGTTTAGCAACTGTAAAGCTCTTGCAACTGTTATCATTTGTGGTGGTCACGAGGAAGTGACATTGTCCAATAAAATCCCCATCACAAGTCAAGCTACTTAGCAAGGACATAATTTAGACGTTGGCTTGACAGCTTTTTTTCCTACTCCATGTGAATTGACCGAGTTCAGTTGTTTGTTAGATGCATTTGGAGCTGTTTGAGGTTTTCTAGCAGTACAAGAGAAAGTGGTCCCCAATATGCCATCCTTCTCCTTGCTTATGAACATACACTCTAATAAAACTGCTGGAAGAACAGAGAAATATGGTTAGTAACTCCTCGATAAAAGTGGATTAAGATTTTTGTTTTATTTATGTTAGCAATAATCATTGTGGTTTAGTGGCATTTGAAACAGCTGGAACCTTCTGTTTCAGCTGGTGTTTTGATATGTCATTTTTGCTTGGACTTTGGTCCTGATTTTCTGGTCTGTGTGAAACAGGCAAACCATTTATATATCTCAGAGGAGTGCTTTTAATTTAGGAATTTAGAGAATTATCAAGGGCGGTTATTTTAATCTCTGCCACTCAGTCACTAAGGGCTAGGTCAGGAAGCAGATTTAGGAATATACATTGGTACAGAAGTCAAATTCAGGTACTATTCCTGTAAACTAAAACTAAAGCCCAAAAACCTTTTTTGAAGTCTCCACATTTTGAAGTCCTGCACACGCCCAAAGGCACCTGAAAAATTGATAACATTCAGTGAGGAGATCGTGTGTGTCCAAATCGTCCCTTGTGCAGGAATCCAGCTGGGAAGGGAACCCTCCATGCCAATGCCACTGTCGTCTGAGTTTATTGCCCAGGGCTGAGTGAATGCCTGCATGTGTAAAGCTGAAAAACGTGTAGATGGAGCATCTTTAGCTCCAGTGAATTGGGGCTGTTGTAGAATGTGAGGGGGAAAGTGCTGGGAGGGCTGCAGGGACTGCGGTGGCCGATTAGTTTAACTCTGCTGGGTGTGTTACAAACCCAAGCGGCAGATTAGATGTCAAGTTTATTGTACAATGGGATAAGTTCCCAAACTTTTCACACTGCTCCTTATCTCCCGAAAGCACCTGCCCCCTGGGCAGGGCTTCCAGGGTAATTCGAGCGTGAAAGGAAAACAGAAGAAGCTGTGGCGAGAACTAGCAACTGCCCAAACTAACCCTCTTGTCCTGGCTTCCAGGTTGCAGAGCCTAGAAAACTGCAGATTTCATAACCGAGGGTAAAATTTTTGAGGTTAAAATCTCTGGAGGTTGTTTTGCAGGACAAAATTTCCTCTGAATCTCCAGAGGACCTGAGAAACTCTGAAAAGAGAATTAGGAGAAAAGCAAGCATGACCTTATCTGGTGCTGTGCAGCAAAATATTGGTCACCGTCTGTGATTTCGAAGTTAAATTATCTGGGAAAACGGGCTTGAGGGGTGCAGGCAGTAGTAGCAGATGCTATCCATGTTATATCATCATAAATGCAGAGTTTAATACCCGTCATATTTTGTTTTCATTTTGTTCTGCGACTCTGTAATATGCACTTTCTGTGTAAGGACTGTCAGAGAAAAAAAGAGACTGAAATCTCATCCCTGTTGCTTGTGAAGGGTGTAGGACA
Organism: Corvus kubaryi; assembly: GCF_017639235.1. Lineage (NCBI taxonomy): Eukaryota > Metazoa > Chordata > Aves > Passeriformes > Corvidae > Corvus > Corvus kubaryi. Next base: position 1,233,563 of record NW_024581058.1, read on the forward strand.
TCCAATAATCCAAATAAATAATAATTTAAATTAAAAATCCAAAATAATAGTAACGATAACAATAATATCAACGATGTTTGGGACATTCAAAAGCAGTAAGATCTTATCCCTACAAGGAAGCAGGTTGGGATTCAAGCGTATGTAGAGGTTTTCATCGTGGAATGTGGGTTGAAGCGCACAGAAAGCTCTAGAACTAGAAAGAAGCAAATCTTTACTTGCTTGATGTGTTCTCTGATTATTTACATGAAACACTGACGGCGCATTTTCAACCTGTGCGCGGCTTACACGCCACTGGGTCCTTTCTTCCCGAGACATGCTAGGGTTAAATGGTGAACATCTTCGTTCTGAGTCTGTCAGACTCCCCTGCTAAGTGTGCCTGGGGATATTTGGGAGGTTAGAGAGTAGGTGGGAACGCTGCTGTCCGAGGAGGCACCGTGTCCCTGCCTCCTGTGCTGGGTTGTCTTCCAGGACCCTTGCTGAGGCTGAATCCTGAGGGAGGCTCTGCTGGAAAGGCTCAGCCCTGACCAGGCGGAGGCGAGGTTGGCATGAGAGGGAAGCGACCAAAAGGAAGTGCAGATAACATCGCTCACCGCTGATACCGGCGTCTGTGTAAATAGTTAATAGATAACGTTTGCGGAGATAAGTTCTCCCAAACCAATAAAATTCCTTCTTTTCGTGCCCTGCAAATGGTTTCCTTTGTTCGGGTCCGTCCAGCCGCCCTTGACAGCATCAGCGCTCTGCAGGGGAGTGGATCCCTCCTTGTGGGCATCTCAGGCTCGGCTCTCTCTCCCAGCCTGGAGCCCAAAACCCGCAGCGTGCGGGTTTGGTTCCTAGACGTGTCGCTTGTCTTTCAGATGCCAAGTGGGGAACTGTTGCCCAAGACTTTGTCACCTTGAGATTTGGCTGCGGTGAGGCAACTCAAGGCAGGGCAGAGCCTGCGGAACGCGCTGGGCAGTGCAGATGGGGGAATGGCTGCACAACTCTCTTCTCATGTTCGGAGCCTTAGGTCCAGTGGTAATTTATGCCTCTCCAGCCCCAAACGCAGATAATGAACATGTGTTGCGTTTGCTATGTGAATGCCGAGCTGTTAAAGAGCAGCAGGCTGCAATAAAGCTCTAGGAAAAGCCATATCCTGCTGTCACTTCATAATGGACATGAGGTTTGACCATAGCACAATGTGGGATGTGTGGCAACTTTTGCACAGGACTAGCTTGGAGGGACTTTTTGGATAATGCGCTGAACATCTTCAGAAAGTGAAGCTAATGAAAGAATGCTCTAACCAAAGCCCCGTGAGATCCCGATTTTTCCTTCTCAGGGAATGTCCTATGGTTGAGTTTTATTTCCACTCCTAATGAAAGCAATAAAACAATCCAGAAAGCTATTACAAAGCACGATTATGAATACAATAATTGTTGGTCAATCAAGGGACTTGTTTGAATAACAGCAAAATATTTAATTTAGATGTCAACTTGAAGTAGTATGGAAAATAGGGGGAAATGTTTTGCAATGCAAAATTGAAAATGTCGTTTTGAAAACGCAGCAACATTCAATTTTCAGCAAGCCGATTCTTTTGCTTTTCTCTTCAAAAGGAACATTAGTCAAGCTCATCACTGTGGGGCAGATGTTTTGTTTTCTTGAATTGGCAGTTTCTGAGAGTTTAAGTGTAACTGACTTGTATGTAAAATACCAAAAGATATGTTAAAAAGGTGATGTAATCCCAAGGAATTTAAAGTGTTGCTGAGAACCCACAGTACCCAAAAAAGACCAGAAACAATGCTACAGGTAAAGGTTTGGATTTTTTTTTTGTCTTGGTCAGAAATATTTGTATGGACAAAATTATAATAAGGCTCAGAAAAGGATTAAACAATTGCACTGATTTTTCCCTGGGTCTAGAACTCCTGTTTATCAGATGATATTTTTTTACCCAAGTGGAACGAGCCAGAACACTGTGCCACTTTTATTTTCACAGGCTAAGCCTAAGAAAAGCCCTAAAATATTTTCTGGCCAACTGAAATGGTATCCTAGAGGAGCAGGAGCCTGTTGGCGAGGTAAATACTGTTTTCTGGTCAAGTCCAGCTGCAGCTGTTTGGGTTTTTAGCCATTGATTTGCATGGCAGCCTCGTGTAGCACTGCTCCCTACTGCTTGGCAGCCGGAGAGAAATCAGTCCCAATGACACCTGTGGGAAACTGCTCTTCTTGGGGCGGCAATTAAGCCCGACGGTAGCTTTTGGGAATCAATGCAAATTAAATGCAGATAACAGGCATTAATGGAGCATTTGTTGGAAATAATTTAAATGATGTTTAGTGGTGGCTTAGTTAATGGAAATTAACGACTAACTACCGTTTGGGTACAGGCAGAACTGCTGGAATGCAGCGAAAGTCAATACAGGCAGTTCCAAATGGCAGAGATAAGGAAGTGCTTATTGATATTAGTGATCTTCAATATTTTCCATTGGAACTATAATCTGATTCAGGCCACGTTGCTCTGGACTTCACCCAGAGCATAGGGGAAACAAATTGTTAATGATATTATGAATGCAAAGTCTCACTAATCTGGTAACTTGCTACACTGGGTATTGAAATAATTAATGCAGTATATCATTCTTAATTATAGTCTTGTATTTACAGACAAACTGAAACTGAGGCTGGTATTGATTAAAAGAGGTGCCATATTGCAGACTTTTCTAACCCTGTAACTATATTGTTCTTGAATTTCATACAGTGTAGCTTAGATTTTTACATCTGATTTGAATTACTTGAATGTCTTAAAGATCTGTGTTCCAACCAGATGTGAGAAATGGCTTTGGTTTGGAAAGTTTCAGGGAAGGACCACCAAATAATGAGGGAAAAAACAACTCTCTATTATTTTACCCCTACACCTCAGTGGAAAATATAAAAAAAATGGTATCCCAATTTATTAATACGACTTAGGATCCTGTCAGGAAAATGTTCCTTACCTGCAAAGTGTCTTTATCTTTCTTTCCAGCCCAAGATTATATACTGGACTTGATAAACCTCTGTAACTGAAAGAATTAAATGTTTCTACACACAGTATTACTATTTACTGTGCTTTATGCGTGTTCTGTCACACAGCCAACACTTTAACTAGGCAGAATTTCTCTCGTTAAACACCGCTGCCTTAACTACAATAATTGGCTGTACTGAGAGAATACACGTAGCCCAGCTAACTGTACTAAAGCCACAGACTTCTCTTCTTCTTGTCATTAAACCTCTGGTTATTTGTTAACTTAGTTACTAAAAAAAAATAAAAAAACCTAAAATATTCAAATTAATATGAAGACATTACCTCTTGAACAGGGAGGTTTGTATATAATTTCCTGTCAGGAATTGAATCGTGCTACTTCTGCATCACATTTTGGTTTTTTGTCTCTACTTGAGGGAAGTACTTTACCTCTCAGAATCGATTTTCTCTTGCAAAGTTACGTGATAAAGATTAGAGGCATTCTGGTTTCCAAAATTTTCTGCAATGTGTAGGGAAAGCCCTCCATTCCTGTGAAATTCCCATCGGTGAACTGGGAATGACTGCTAGAAACTGACCACAAAGAGAGCGTGAGGAAAGCAAAGCGAATCACTCTACAAAGGGTAAATAAAGGTTGGAAATTTCTTTGGAAATACTTCCAAAGCCCTGTTGAACATGTCACTGGAAAAGTGAAAGAATTACCTGGTTTGTTGTGCCATATACAATGTTTAATAATGGCATGAATTTCAAGCTAGTGCTAAAAACAAAGGAACTGTAATAAGCAGGTTACTATTACCTCACAAAGATACCATCTGTACTTCCCTGAGAGAAGTCCAAGGAGTACAGAGACCGTGTTTCAAGCACCAAAAATGGCTGGAGAATGTAATTGGCATTATTCCTTCTCATTATGCCTGGTGATTTGTTCCAGGACTTACAGTCCTGACCTTCATGGGCCATAAACACAGCCTTCATTTAAAAGGGATTAAGGCTGGTTATGTGTGATAACCCACCTTGACACAAATGCTGTCTTTTAGAAGACGCCAAGTTATGGGACACCTCCTGCCTGTGCCATTGCCAACAGCTACCACACTGCTTTGGAGAACTCCTCCTGCCACCCAGGGAAAATGGAACATCCTATGGATGACTCCTCCCAGGGTACAAACCCCTGTCTTATGAAGGCCGTCCACAGCATGCCATTATTTGGGATTGACCGATGTTACAGTGCTTTCTGCATTACTGAAGTTCTTGGGGCAAAGCATCAGTCAAGAGGTTCCCCCCCCAAGGATGATTCAACCACCCTGAATTCCACAGTCTCATGAAGGCAGAGCTTTTGGCTTGTGATTTGAGCAAGGTCCAGCCCAGAACTGTGGGCTGACCAAACTTCACACTGAGTGTGGCCTCCCTGGCTCCCAAACTGGTGCTCAGGTCAGGTCAGCTCAGAACTAAAAAGCCAGAACTGCCTGTACATCTGTTGAGTCCCCCAGTGCCTGAAGTACAAACCATAAGGGCAACCAAATCCTAAGAATTAAGCCTTTTTCCTACACACAGCTCTCAAATGAACTGAGCTGCCGGCATCCCGGTCCTGGTTGTTGCTGCTCTCCAGCAGGAAATTTGGGGAAAGATGGCCATTTCTCCACAAATTCCTTCCCACACACCACACACACGCACAGAGGGGGTTGTGAAAGTGCACCTTTGCTACGGGTTTTGTTACAGGCTGGGTTGAGCCCTATTGAAAATGGCAGGTTTAGTTTAACCACCGCCCTTCTCTTCAGCAGCTCTGGAGGAGACAGTTCAGCACATGTTCCTGCCCAAAACAAAGGCGTATGTAAGGTTGCCCAGGAATTCCGAAGAACTGGGTGGGGAGCCTTGCGGAGTTTGTTTTGGGCAGGGATGCATGTGGAAAAGAGAGAGAGCACACTGAGCTCAGAACCGGGAGGAAGGTGGGCAGCCTGCAGGGGCTGTGCTGGGAGGAGCCTGGGGAGAGGGATTTCAGCCCCCAGGGTTTGCTGGAAGGGGAATGTGACCAAGGAAACCTTCTCCCTTTCCATGAGACAGTAAATGTGATTTAGTAGTGGTCCAAAAGTGGGCAACTCTGTATTCAGCCCCTTCGAAGCTGTATGCAATTGCAATCGTGTCAAGTAACAAAAACTGGAATAAACATACAAGAAAGTGGAATCAAGAGATTTGCTTGCCTACGTTCCTGGAAAGCAGGGGCAGAATACCTTGTCACTTCCTCTAACCATTACAGAATTGTGAAAGTTGGTTAGTTTTTAGTCCAAAAATGAGACAGCTTAAGGAAGCCCTCACAGGTCTATTTTTATATTAATTTATATTAATTGAAAGTCACAGTCTGAGCAAGATTATTTGAGAATTCCCAGACAATTCATTCTCTACTAGGTAGACTATGAACAGTGAATTTGGTAAATTCTGTATACAGCTGGAACAAAGAGTCTGAGACCTTCTTTAGTTAATAAATGTAAGTGAAATATTTGAACAATCTGATAACAAGCACAGAGACAGGCCCCAGACTGCTTATTTAAGTCACAGCTGCAACAAGAGCTCTGGAAGATTTACCTGTGGTAGGACTGCAGATGTGGTTACTCAGAGATCTTTGGTCGGGTTTTCAAACTCGTATAACTGTACTTTATTTCTGTGTATTTCAGCTGGGGCCAGCATCCTTATCATTGCAGAAACAGGGATTTACAGCCCTTTATTCCCTTTAGCATTCACCTTGAAGGCTGCGGAGCCCTCGCTCCCAGACTTGCTGATATAAAGATAATCATCTTTGAAGTGAACTTCCTAGGAACCAAGTCCTCCTCCAGCTGGAGGCAATGGAAATGCTGTTGCTGGCTTCAGTGGCAGTAAATCTCAGTTCTATCATTTTTTATGACACCTCTTCTTGCAACAGATATGCTTACTGGAGAATTCACTGCTAATTGCCTGCATTTTTTTTTTGCTCATATTATTAAATGCGATTTGTAACATATTTCTCATTTTTTAACAAGAAGAAGAAGCAACTTGTGGAAAGGAAGGACTGTCTGTGTTGAGTAAATCTCTTAAATATTGAACTTATCTCATTTGTCTTCCTTTTCATTACCCATCCATTTAAAAGGAAGGTGTTTATGATGCGAGGTTTGGCAAATAGCTCATAAAGAGTAAATTTTATTTTGTTGCGATGCAGAGAGAGGGGAGGGAGAAATCCCATAATTTCAGCAATTTGTTTTTCTAGTTCACACGAAGTTACAACTCAGCCTGAGCTGAAATGACAGGCACCAATCCCAAGAATCAAGACTACACAGTGGAAATGTCAACTGACTCCTCAGAACAGCACTGTTAGTGGCACCACCGTTCCTGGAGTGAATCCAAAGGGGTAAAGGGGTTGGGTTTTTGCTCTCAAATCAAGCATTATGTTATCACTTCCCTAGCCTCACATCATTTATTTGAAAGCAATTGTTTCCTCGATTCACAGCCATGCACATGTGTGTGACACGGAACATTAACGTGCAGTACCTTATCTGCCCCTGGGTGTCAGTCCTCGGGGTGTTGATGTTGATGTGGGATGAGGATGCTCAGCACTTCTCTGAGCCAGGAAAATGGACACGGTGAAGGTGGTGGCTAAGGGCTTATATAAATGCACTTTGGAGCTCTGGTGTTGCAATGCAGGGCTGCCCACGTGTTGGTTTTGTGGCTCATTTCTTCACAGAGAACCGCTGCTGATTTTGTCATTTATTAATGTTTCCATGCCGAACTTTCCATCCTATTTTTACTTGATAATTCTTGACCAAGGGAGGAATTCTGCTTTCAGCAGAGCAGGATAAAGCACTGACCTCCACAGCACTGAGTGTTTGTCCTCTCTCCCTTCCTCATCCACCAAATTTCACCGTGTGTGGGGCACTCAGCAGGCACCAGGAACAGAGCTCTCCTCACCTAACGTGGAGTGAGATACACTCTGAGCTTGGTCACTCCCATTCCCTGTGGAGATAATGGGAGGAAACCTGTGATTCACCTTACCTCTCTCAGACATCTGGGAGAACTGAGGGCCAACAGTGCCTCACACTGTGGCGACCAGTCCAGACACTTGCTCGCACTGTGGATCTCCCTCTGCTCAGCAGAACCTCACGCCTCACTGCTTTTCTTAATATGACCTTAAGTCCAATATAACTCCACATCAAGCCATTTTTTGTGATTTATACAAATTTTCACACCTTATCCCTGCTTGTCTTGAAGGCATTTTGATAAATGGGTGCATCACAGGATTTCAGAAAATAGCTGAAGTCACCAGAAGACAAAGCCACATTCGCCACACACTAAAAGCAGTCCCTCTGGCTCTTACTGAAATGGATATTTCAGTATCAGCAGGAAGGAGTATTCCACAGTTGGGATCTGGTAAGGTGGTTACAATCTTCTGCACGGACTCACTCGTGATAGAGAAGGATTGTTTTGCAGACAAGAAGATGTCATGCTGCAAACAGAAATCAAAGTTCTTTTGTTACAAGATGTTAAGTGACGTGTTTGGTACTTCTGCCTTAAGTGGTCTGGGCTTCCTTTAAAAATTAAAATGTGAAGTTAGTTTCTTTGATCCTGTCTAAGGGTCTCCTATACTGAATCCTGTCCTTCCAGCTGCTTTTTTTAAAAAGCCTTTCTTACCTGTGATTTCTGCTGGGGACTTTAAAGCAGATTCCCCACAGTTCTGAAAGCTGACAGAGTGAGATGTCACTCAGTAGGGTTGGCATCATCTAGATTTCCTTTAAGTGCTTAATTTTGCTCACTGGGCTGCCCAAAATCCCAGTGAGCACCCAAATCCAAACTTTGCAAACATGAATTTTTGCCACCAATCAAATAAATCTCTCATTTTGACTACAGAAAATTCTAACTTTTCATCTGAATTTTGGAGTCTGGGTTTCCCTCTACTTCCTGCCCTAGAGCATTGTTACAGCCACTCCTTGTAGAGTTCCTGTCTAATTGAACCACTAGTGGCATGCATATGTGCTAAATAAAGGAATGTCATAAAAAATTTATGAGTGACTTACACTTTGAAGCAATAAAGTGTTAAAGAGTTAAAAAGAGCTTTTTTTTTTTCCCCCCCTGCCCATGTCCTTCAGACCAGGAATTGTTTGCAACGCACAGAGCTCATTTGGGATCTGACCACTAGTATTATTATTATTCCCTTTTGCAGCGTGCTATGCACACATCTTTTTCAATTTCCACGAATAGTGACAGAGATCTACGCAGTGAAGTGATGTGAAACTCTCTCAGCGATTTTCAAACTATGCAACCCATAAATCATTCACCTTAACCTGGGCCCAGATTTGCATGAAACTGGGGGTTGAGTGTCTCAAAAAGTTAATCTACCCAAAAGTCCAACCAATCCCCGCTGGGTGTGAAGCACAGAGCGAGCTTACAAAGGTAGGTTTTGGATGGCTCCAGGGTTTGTAATGGATGCTTTGCACAGCTGTAATGATGAGTGGGTGAGGAGAGTTAAGAATGAATCAAGTGTGGGTGGTGGAAATATTTGCCGGGCATGTCACAGCCAGGGGAGGAAGCGCAGGGGCCTCCCGGCCTCAGTGATGGGAAAGACGTCAAGGTTCCCTGGACATGGGCCCTGCTTATTTATTTATTTCAGCTCCGACACGTTCCCTTTAGGAGAGCAAAAAATGTGAAATCGATACCGTGTCTTTTGAAAGCAGGGAGCTGATTGTGGCTGAGCAGCAGAGCTCTCTTATAATCTGCTTCCAAACGTGTGGGTGCCTCTTGGGTTTCCTCAGCTATTTTATGGCCCATTTTCAAAGATTTTTGTTAAACCAGGCCAACAGCGTCTGCATCCCCTACCACATCAGTGAAAAGTTGGACCGTGTTTCAGAGCCATGTAAATTCCTCCTATAAGAAACATTTACATTTTTACAAAGTGTAAATTTAGCAGACCACGGGGTGAATTCCTCCCTCGTCACATTGCAGTTGCCACGGGGATGGGTTGACTAACAGTTTACCACGAGCGAGCAGCAAAAAGAGCAGCACGTGTACCTGAGCATTACAAAGGTTTCTTCCAGGATTGCCGGGACTTGTTTAGATAGTTGATAAGATAATTAATTCTTACCGTTCCTGTATTTTCATGAGAACTTGCCTATGAGTAAACAAAACCCCAAGCCTCGCTTGTGTTTCTTTATTGTATTGTTATATGGCTCTGTAAGTGCAATAAAGCAATCTCCTGACTTCTTGACCCTTTGTGGTTGTTGTTCCTAGACAGGTTTCTTGCACCCGTGAAATAAATACAACATCTTTCATGTCTAAGGTCCTAGCAGTTTAAACACGGTCCGATTCTTTATTGCCAACACATTTTTGCAGTTAGGACTTGATTGGGCTGGGAAATATTAGAAATGTGTTGACTAACACATTGTTAAAAATACAAGATGTGTAATGTTGGAGTAATGCTGGATATTCGTGGTTCAGGTTGAACGGTTGTTCATGGTCTGGAGCTGCAACCACAGCTGACAAAGCAGTTCAAAAGATGTTGCCTAATAGCTAAATTGCTCAAAGTAGTGACTGAAATGGTGGCTCCACTGAAGTCTGTGTCGAACTCCATTGATTTTGTAGGAGTGGAACGCTCCCTTTCACACGGAACAATGTACTCATTCAATAAGTAGGTTTTCCAAAGTGTTGGGTTGGTTGTCTGTTTTTTTTTTTAGCCAAGTGTCTGAAAGGACAAAAAAAAAAAAAAAAATCTTTAAACCAGGGCAAGAATTAGTGACACTGAAAACTGTCATGTTGGAGGCTTTAAGGAGAGCAGTGAAAATTCAGACCCCGGCCAGGATTTCATTCTTTTTGCCCTAAAAGACTCACCCAGCAAGAATCTGTAAGTGACACTCAAGCGAGAGAGCGCTTTCTGAACAGCTGATGTGAAACTTGAAAAGAGGCAACGTAACAAATGTAATGTGGGGGGGAAGTGCTTTCATTCCAGCTCAGGAACATCTGGTTTATTGCAACAATAACTACTGTAATTATATCACTGCTGGAAAAGCTGCTCTAGGTTAGGTTAAATTTGTGGTTTCTATAATAAACACTGCTTTGGAAGAGTGGGGGTTTCAGTATTTCAGCCATGTCAGATCACGCTGAACTGAGCCGTGATTTGAGACAAAAATAACAAAATATAGAAAACATAAAAGCATTATTTCTAACCATATATTTCTTGAGATATACTTCCTCATTATGGCAAGTGGAGGATATGCCAGAGAAGTAAATTTTTGGATGACTGACCATATTTCACTGATAAAAACTAAAGAAGTAATTTTTTGGCCAGTTGGAGACAGGCTTATTAATACTCATCATAGTGCATATTGCTGGAATAAATGAACAATGATCCCCAAAAGGACAGTATTCTGACTTTACTTGCAGGGAAAATGAAGGAACTTAGGTCAGACAGCAACTTAATGGCAGAGGGTCTCCCAGTAAAAATAGAGTGGATTTTTCCAGGGATGTGCCTGTGTGATAGGACTTATTACCCAGCCACTGTGTTACTTCCCTAGCCATTAAAAATGAAGTGTTTCAGCTCCAGTACAGTGCTTTTCCATCCAATGGAAAATTGGAATCTACATGAGACTTCCTCCAGTAGGGTGGATACACTTGGATCTGCAGTGGGCTGCGCATGGCACATGAAGGTTTTCTCAAAAACTCCAAAATATAAATAAAGCATTTTGTGTTCTACTCTCACAGCATACTTGTTCTAGAATGCGTCATAAATATTCTCCACATCAATACAATTCTATCGTATTGCCAATGTATAAAAAAGGAATGGCTAAACATCCTGCTGGTGAGGGGAAACAGAAATGTCATTCCACATAGATGAATTCCCATTCAAGTGCTTCGTTAGTATAGAAAGATGTGTAGATCCAAAACTGCCTTAGACATTTGAGGATTTAACGATGATGGAAAAGGAGATAATACATTATTGCCTTTTTCTTCCTTACCCCATGCCCATGATTTAAGTGTTTGTTGCTGTGTGTCCAGACTCACAAAATAGATCGAATGGAACTTGTGAGTTCTGTGTGTGCAGCACTTTAACAACTGACCCAGTGTTCCTGCAGGCTCCCACTGGCAAAACCTCACCTGAGCAAGAATCAACTCATTCTGCACATGCAGATGTGAGTTTGTGTGTGCAGACTTGTGTTTCATACATGCAGGTTTAACACTACCTTTAGGTTTACCTCCTGCAGCTAAAATCATTTCTACCAGCTCAGGGTTTGGAATTGAAATGGTTCCTTCGATTCAATACAGACAGAAATAGAATAATGCCAGAATTTCACGATCTCTTTTTTGTGGTGGTTTTGTCCCCTACCAGAAAAGTTCAAATTAAGGGAGGGTAAATCACATCACACAAATGGCCACTGAACCTTGTTGAAGGCAGACCAGCGAAAACATACTGCAACTTTCAAAGGAACAAACTTGTTTCAAAGTGCCAAAAAAAGAGAGTAGATTTATTGTTATTTAGGATTAGCTCTATCTGAGTTCTCCAAGACATTAGGGGTATAATGGTCATTAAACTAATCAGTCATACACGTAATTTTTCTTTCATAATGTTCTTTTTTATATCTTTCATGTTCTTTGTATCTTTCATGTATATCCATATATAGACTACTTCTATATAAATATATGCATATATACATATGTATATATCTTTTTTTGAGGGGGCGAGGGGATGTGAATCAAGAGCGACCCAACTTTCTCTATTTTCATAGAAGTCTCGTTAAAAATAAAATCTCATGAACTATAAAGAGAAAATTATCTCTGGGTTGAAAGTTCCTTATTTCTCACCTGTCTGTCATCTCGTTACCAGTTTTAGAAGCCTCTCAAGTGGGCTGCTGAAATTTTTATTAAAAACAAATAAATAAATAAGCAAACAAATAAATAAATATGTAGGTGATTCTATCATGGATACATTTATAAATGCTCCTGGCTTTACCTCACAGTCTTTGACTCCAGTCATTGCCAAAAATGGCTTAATTCCCTACGATTTTGCTGCAAAATTGTTAAATCTCAGAATTAAAAATGCAGGATGTCAGTCCTCACTCACCTGTATCGAGAGAATTACAGAGGAGTTTACATGAGCTGGAGTGTGGAAGAGTTTGTTTCCCAGCTCTGTAGAAAATCCAAATGGTCTGATGATGAAAGGAAGGAGGGGTGAGCCCGAGGCTTGCTTTGCACTCAGGCTAATCCCAACCCCAACGCTTCAGACAGGAAAAGTCAAAAGAAAATGGCTTGCAAGCTGCTGGCAGCAGTGCTGGGCATGCCTTAACCACAGCAGCTTTCAAATACCACCTAGGACTGAGATGAACCCTTCACCTTTCTTTTTTTGGATGCTAAGAAACCCCTGCATCTCTGCTCCTGCCTGCTGAGGCATTGGATCTTGGAAGACACTGAATATTACCTGGCTGATGCTAGGTGTCCTGAGATGCCTTTCTTGTCAATGGTACCTTCCAGCACCAGGCACCCTTTCAAAAAGTGAAGTTTAGTTATTGCAGGCTTTTCTTCAGTTTATGTGTTGTCAGGAATTCTGGTGGTACTTCGGATTCAGTCCTGTAAAGTGATGACCTTCCCTTCTTCTCCAACCTCACCTTTTCCATATAATCCATATCTTTCATGATTCCCTAGAAAAGAAAAAGGAAATCTGTTGTTGTTGTTTAAACAGTAAAACCAAAAAAAAAAAGAAAAATATCAACTAGTGGACTGAAACATGATTTAAAAAAAACAGCCCTGAAGATATCATTTGCAATTCCCTGGCTTTTTCTCTGTTTTTGCAGTATGTGATCGGTCCATCTAGAAAAATTTGGAGATGTTCCCCCTGAGCTCTAAGAGCTTATTTGGTTCGGGACTTTTCTGTTAATGTTAATATCAAATGGAAAGCTCTCTTCTCTGAGAACAAACAACACAAAATAGCCTAAAAGAGAGTTTTCAAGTGAGGCAGAGCAGAAATCTGGGCTATTTTCTGTGAGATTATAAAGCTAAACAGCTGTAGGTTTTCCACCACCCATGAGAGAAGCAAGAATGAGAACTATAATGTGCACACACAGAAGGTAAAAAAAGAAGAAAAATAATTTAATTTCCATTGCTACAAAGATCTCATATCATGTCTTAGACCCCTCATTTATTTTTCTGAATTGTGGGGGTGTGATTGCAAGGGCTGATTGTGCTTTGCAGACTGTATCACTCACAGAAGTGCTGAAGCTATTTCTGCATGAATGCAGAATATTTTCACCTGAAGGAAACCCATGCTTTGTGGAAATGTTCAGAGGTATGTATTCTGACATTCAGACTTAATTCACTGCTAATAGTGCAACCAGGGAGACAAAGAGACTTTCAACACAATCATGAGAAAAAACATGGCCTGATAGTACCATTTATGAACACATCTCAGAGCTGGCAGAAATTTGCTGTTCCAGGAAGGCATTTTATTGTTCTTTCTGTTGTGAAACAATGTTACAGACCTGCATAATCACTTCATAGCCGCATTTCCAGACAAGTGAATGAGCTCTCCGTGCAAGACGTATCCAAATCTAGGAAGGGGTTCTGTGTCTCATAAGTAGAAATGAAGAATACTTTGCTGATATCTACTCAGACCATTAGGCCTCCCAGGCCATACTTCTTTCCAGCAGAAATCCTTGGGGGATAGTTTAGCTATGCCCTTGTTCCTTAGGTGTTTGTCTCGCTGTGTTGGACAATTTTGCTGTCCAAGGTCACTTGATATTGAAGTTTATCTTTCCTGGTGTTTCCCAGCATCTTCCATTCCACAGCAGTACCAGCCAACAGTGTGCTAATGTGCCAGTTAAGGTTACATCCCTCTAGCTGGCCATTTTCTCATCTTTCCTTCTTTTTCTCCCACTCCTCCAATTCGGAAGTCTCGCCCTCTTAGCCTCCAGAGAAAACCCCACAGGGGAGAGCTCGTTTTCCCTTGGTCAGGAAGCTGAAATGTCCTCCCAGTGCTCTCCCCTGGTGCATCGGCCTTTCCTCCCTGGCCTGAGCTCTGCAAAGGCTGCTGCTCGCCCGGGAAGAGCTTTCCCACATCCCAAATTGTCAGGGGACTGCCTGACCGTGGTCAGTGGTTTCCGTGTGCGGACACGTAGGCGGGAAGGGCCCGAGGGGCCGCAGGACAGCGGCAGGAGGGAGGCCTGGCCCAGAGCTGGGCTTTGTGGGTGAGGAGCTGCTGACCCGCCAGGATATGGGGTCTGTGCACACAACTATCAATAAAGGCATTAAAAATAGAGAGGGGAGCGGCTTCTCAAATTGCAGCCCTTGGTTTGCAGGAGGTTTTGCCTGTCCCAGAGTCGAACACGCAAAGTTTGTCCTCCTGCCACATCTGCTGTGTTTGCTCAGCGAGGACAGAGACAGGATGCCTGACCTGGGGAATTATTCCTGCAAAAGCTTCTGGCTGTTTCTCACCCTGCACTACCTTAGGATCTGCTGTTGTGTTTTGAGTCCCCCCCTGCCTTCGTTGCTCACAAAATAAATCAGGGGTGCAGAGATATTACAGCAAATAATGAGCAATCCCAAACCTGGGAATCAGATACAGCTTTTCTCATAGGTGAGGTGAGCGAGTCTGGAGCTGGGATCCACCTTTCCTGGGCAGCTGTGGAATTCTGTGCTCCCACTCCTGACAGCCTGCCTCCCCCAGCAGCAGCACATGGGACAAAACCCAGTTTCCCCAGCAGCACAGTGTCACCACAGGCTGCAAGAATCAGATTTCCATAGTCCTTAACTAATCAAAAAAATCAAGCAGGCTCGCAGTTTGGGATTTTTTGTTGTTGTTGTTTCTTTCTCTGTGTGTGTGTGTTTGTGCCAGCTGTATCCAAAGGATGGCTGGCAACACTTCCTGATTTTGTAATTGAGATGTATAAATACAGCAAGCCTGAGATAACATCTAGTAATGTAATCCTCCTGCATCCCTAGGCATTGACAGGAGTTGTTCTTAACTACCATACAAGTTCAGACCTAAACAAGAACCCCTGGAGTGCAGCCACGCTGTACCTGCAGCATGGGGTGCTCTGGGTTTTAAGCTGCTGAAGGGGAACCCTCAGGGCTCCTCTCCCACCGAGGCCAGCAGAGATGGAGACATGAAGCACCACTCAGAAGTACAAAGTGCCCCAGAAGATGCAGTTCCCTGGCTGATCCAGGTTCAAATCAAGGCTATTGATATTGTCTTTTAGTCAATACCGTAGACCCTCGGTCACAAGAGGTTAGATAAGATTAGAGAACTAAGGTTTTTTTTAATCTATTGAATATTAAAAATGGCCACTTCTGGCTTTTCATTCACACCATCTGTTGCTAGCAGGTTGTATTGGCAATTTCAGGACAGATTAATAATTGTTCCTGATTTTGGCACACCAAGAGGTTAAAAATAAATCTTTAGCCACACAGAAGAGTCCCCAGCAATTGATTTCTCTAAGATATTTTGGCAACTTGAAAAGAAAATATATGGTTTGAGCCTTCCTAGAACTATTTCTCCCAGCCACATGTGATATAAATAAAACAAACCTCAAGAATCTGGCTTAGAATATGGAATAACATTTTGCTACAGTCATTTCTGCTGTGTTTACCACAGCAAATGTTGAATTACAGGCATCACCATACATAATATTTAAATATTTCAATAATACCCAGACCTCTCAACACTCTTGTTTCTTTCCCATGTTCACAACAATTTGCCAGCAACATTTGAGAACAGAGCAGTCGTTTTAGAGCAGCCTCTTTGTGTCAAGAGATGTGTACACACCACACAGCTGCATCTGAGCTGCAGCACAACCCCCGGCTAGAGCATCCTTCTAGGGGTGCCAAAGGATTGAAACAGTCCTGAGAGGTGTGTCCGAAGGTTTCCCTGAGCCAGGGGGTTTAGAGGCAGTGCTGTCAGGTCCTCTGAGGCTGAATCCCTGTCTCAGTTCCCAGCAGCCACGACTGCTGGTCGGGAAGTTCCTCCGGGTGAGCCTCGGTCCAGCCCTGCCCAAATGATACTGACCAAGGAAGCAGAAACGTAATACGTGTTGAGGGAATGGAACTTGGCTAGAACTTCCACTTTGAGGATAACCTACACAAAAAATAGTCCAACCCTAGAGGAGAATGAAAACTGAGGGAGAATCAAGAAGGGAGCCTGCAGGGACTTTCCATTATCTGGAGTATAAGAATGAAGATAACCACAAAACCAGCGCAAGGATCAAAGATGATCTCTTCAAATGCAGATACCGCTTTTTAATGCACAAATAGCAGACAAGGGACAGAATAAAGTAAAGGAAAATAGCTGTCTGAAGTTGATAGGGATGTTTAAAAAAGTTTCATTAAATCATCAGTGACTTTTTCACAGCATCTGGCAGCACACCTGGGAACTGGACCTTTGCACAGGAGAGTGATCTTGTGAACAAGTTCTTCCTACACTTACTCCTTTCATAAAATTTTTGTCTTTCTGTCTACTGTAACCAAACTTTTCAAGAGAGTATCTGGCAAATGAATGCAAAATGGTGAACACATCTTAAAATCTGGTCATTATAAGGATGCCCAGCTGGGAGTTGAGCTCTTCTGGACAGTGAGTTCCTTAAAAAGTGCAGTTCCCCACAGGACAGTGGGTAATAATTCTGGATTTGAGAGCATCCATGGGAGCAGGCTGCAGCAGGAAGGAGGGAGAGGATTTAATCAGGACACTGAGACCAGTTTAGGGGTGGGGAAACTCCAACCCAGCCCAGCCATTCCAGCCCCCGCTTCCTGGCCCTGGGTGTTCCTGGTCTTGCTGGAGCCTCCTGCCCATTCCAGCATTTCTCCAGCGTGGAAAAGTAACTGGGGGGGAGCTGGACCATGCAGCAGCTGAGGCCAGCAGAGGAAAGGACTGGGAGCTTTGCTGGCAGTGCAATTGGGAGTGTGACATTTCCAGTCAGAGGCGACTGGAAATACATGATGTTGAGCTTAATGAAGAGCGAGGGAGGAACAAGGCATGAGGGTGGGTGCTAGCAGGGATTAAGCTCCACGAAAGGTCATTGTCTGATGGAAGGGAGGGAGCAGAAAAGGGAAGACAGAATGCCTTCTGAGCAAGAAGAGGGTTTTCATGTAGTTCTTCCTTGGTCTTTATTTTCTGAGGTGTTTACACGATGCTTTGAATCTATGGGTTGGTGGGCCCAGATTCCAACAGAATAATCAGACCTGCTCCATCCTGCAGCTGCTTTCAGCTGTTATTTTTGTTCTGTGGGTTCCATTTGAGGGTCAAAAAACTTGCTAAACACACACAAATGGCCTGCATAGTGTTTTGGAGATGTGGGTATTACCACATTAATTTCAGTTAACGCCAACCTCCCTTGTCACAGCCTGGCTCAGGGCAAGGGGAGAGCCCAGGGATCCCAGCTCCCCATCACATGGGCCAGAGTGGACGATGGATGTTTTTCCTCCCAGGAAGCAACTCAGTATCAATGTCCAGTGACAGCATGCGCCATCAGATCACTCTGTGCTCAGGATAGGAAGTGTTATTCATTCTTCTTTTGGGACTGCAGCAAATTCCTGCACAAAAAAAGCCAGCCAGCTAGGAAAAGGGAAAAAAAAAGTATGACTGAAGTAAAGCTCAGTGATTTAATTAAACATTTAGATTAACTCTCCCTAAAAGCCACGAGCAAAAACACCCCAAAGCATGTGCAAAAGACAGATGCTTGTGGATGGACCTGCACAACCTTTTCCACAGCCTTTTATGTAACTTTGGTACAGGCTTAGACAAAAAAGTCGTCCTGTTCTTTCCAAGCCAGCATGAAGCACAGCCAGGAAGTGTTAGTCATCAGAGAGTTTTGGTAGTCGTAGTTTGGAACCCCCACTGGAGTGTTTGCTTTGTGCACTGCTAAAAAATCTAACCCGAGAATTGGCCACTATCTCGGTCAAATCACATTTCTTTCTAAAATAGCTTTTGACTAAATTATCGCTATTAGGAGAAATTTTCCTTTTCACGCCCTCACAACACAAGACAAATGCAAAAGAAACAACCCTTCCCTCCTCCCCAAGGAATTGTAACAACATTTTTTTCAGTGAGATTTGTGGGATTTTTTATTAAAATGTATTCTGAATTGTGTTTTAATGGGGGAAAAAAAAGAAAGAAGTTATTATTTTTGTAACCAAAATAAAGCAGATGTAAAATTTTTCTCAGAAGGTTTTTACCCTCTAGAATGAAACTGAATTTTTTCGTGGATTAGCCTGAAAAACATATTTTAAGACTTTGTGAAACAATACATGGCTTTCTCCAGTTACTGGCCATTCTCAATGGTACATCCATCCTGTAGGCTTCTGTGTTCTGGCAAATTTTGGAAATTGCCAGTTTTGGCCAAATAAACAGTATTTTTATGCATAAATAAAATTTGCTTCTACAATCAAGATGATTCTCTGTGAAGCATTTATGCCCTAAGTGCAAATGGTTATGTGTACTTTGAGTTCCTGAAATGAATCATGGAAAACTCTGACGTAATAAGGTGCTGTTATTAAGTGTTATACAGCTACAGTTGCTATAAAAGTGAAGAAGAAACCCGAGGTGGTGAAATAAATCTTCAGCTGGGACAAATCAGCACAGCCCTATTGAACTGACAAGAGCTACACTTAAACAGAGATTTTCATACGGCCTGTCATTCACTATACCCAATAAACTGTGGTGGAGACAAGTGAAGTAACATGGTTTATCCCAAAGGCTCTCTTAACTTTTTGGGAAAGTTCTCCTCGATTTTGGTGGTGTAGGACTGTGCTGCTCAGGGACACTTTCCTCCTGCACACTCACATGGCAGCACTCACGTCTGGGTGCCTGAGTAAATTTGCTCCTCTTGGCCCTAAATAACTCCACCGAAACAGATCCCTTATGATCCCTGCATGGTGTAGACGCACAGAATCCTGGCCCAGCCTCTCCCATGGAGGAGGATTTTATCAGTGTGGGATCTCCTCCCACTGCTGGCAAGCAAAGCAGTGTTACCTCAAAGGTGGGTCTGCCTTAAGCACCACAAAGTAGCACCAACCCATGAGGAGGGAGACTTCAGCTCTGACTCAGGTCACAACAGGTATGTTATTCCCAACCCGGCAAGCTTCTGTTTCAAGCATTAATTTGCTTAAAGACTAAAATTACTTAATCACAGATGCGCCCTTTTCGGGCATGTTGCCTCTGTTTCCTTCAGGATTTTGAGGAATTTCATAACAGTGCTCTGACATCATTGCACCCAGACACAATGTGCACCATTGTCAGATAAAGCATGGGTTTTGCAGTTGCATGACTGTGTAGCTTTTCCTTTCTATTACCCAATGTTTTCCTTCTCCAGTTATGAATGCTCTGAATCACACACATTCTTCTGGGGAATGATGAAGACATTCCTGTTTTAGGGAAAACCAAAGCAAAGAGGGATGGTTGTGTCTTACCTGTTCGTAAAGGATGCTCAAGGCTACGCCAGAGTGGCACAAAGCAGAGCACACAGGAGAGGTGGAATGCTTCCAACACTCTTTCCCACTTCCTTCAAGGTCAGATCCCCTGCATGCAGCTGGACAGCTTAGATTAGACACCAGCATGTCCCAGGAAATTGACACCTATCCTTATGGACTCTAGGCAGGGAAGTGTCGTAAGGAGGACCAAGATAAAAAACCGAGATGGTGGATATTCATATGACTGACATTCTGCCTCAGAGTTCTCACACAAAGCCCTCTCTCTCTGCCTGACATGCGGGCGCTGCATTCCCAACACATTCTTGCAGCCTACACCACATCCCCGAACAATAGCCAGCCTTCTTTCACTCTCCTGCCTCGTCTCTCTGAACAGCCCTCTGTTGACAACCCAGGCTGTTCTCACTCCCGAAGAATTCAAAAAATTGAACGATACAAGGACAGCCTGTGACTTCCAGGAGGCATCTTGGAGCATCCTATTTTTAAAACTGCGGTTTGGTGCTTCTTTCTCTGTTTTGTTTCTGTTTCAAAGGAAACCTCCAAAAATGCAGTTGCCTGCAAATCCACCCTCAGACCAGGGAGCTGCTCTGAATGCGGCACCACCAATAGCTGTAAAATGCAAATACATGGATGGCTTTCTCTGTTGGGCCATTCCAGAGCAGCCTTTCCCCTCTAAGCTTTAATGTTAACGTTGAGTGCCAAACTGGCAGCCCCTGTGCAATTGAAATGTTTGCACAAGGAGAATAGATGCGTTGGTGTTTGCTTGCCTTGCCAACCAGGTCCCAAGCCTCAAAATGGACATGTAAGGTCAAGACAGTCCAGCCTTCTTCACACTCATGCCAACTCCTGTTCCTAAGGAATGACGAGTTTTGGTCGGGTGACAAGGATAAATATGAGCAGTGTGCATCTCTCCTTCATCTCACATGAGCAGCTGGCCATGAGCCAGAACTAACAGGAGAGATGAGGAATCATGGTGCTGAACTTGCTGGGGTTTTCCCTCTTTCCTTGTTTGGTGATACACATCTGTACCTGGGCAATATATCCCAGAAACCATGAGAAAAAGGAGAGGAGAGGAGAGGAGAGGAGAGGAGAGGAGAGGAGAGGAGAGGAGAGGAGAGGAGAGGAGAGGAGGTGATATTGGCTCAGCTGGTCACAGTATGGTGCTGGTAACACCAAAGTGGATTCAATCCCCATATGGGCCATTTACTTAAGAGTTGGACTCCGTGATCCTTGTGGGTCCTTTCCAGCTTGGAGTACTCAGTGAACTTCCTGCATTGCCACAACTGTGCCACTTTTCATGGCACTATCAGTCTAACAGAGACTGGAAAATGAGTTAAATCTTGCCTTACATAGTCAGCTTTTATAGTTCTCTGGTTTGGAAAAGAGAAAAAAGGACACATTTTAGTATTTTGCCACAGAAGTCTCTCTGTTGTTGGCACCCTTGGTTCAAAGCACGTGATGGCATTTCCACCTATTCAAGAAGCCTGATGAACTTGAAGCACTTACACAAAACTGCAGCACTGCCTGCATCCTTCTTCAGGACCTCACATCTAAGGATGCCTCAAGGAAAGCCCCTCTTTTTGAGTCCCTGTTTGTTCTTGGCTTCGGGCTTCTCTGGGTGGATCTGGCAAAGCAAGGCCAGAATGGAACATCAGTGAACAAGTGTGCTGGCGTCACTGAAAAAGGAAAACAATTGGAAAATGACAATCGAAGGAAGGTGAAAGATCTAGTCCCAGGGCTTCCTGCTGCAGCTGAGAGTTTATTCAGATGGCCTCCAGATAATCTAAGCCAGGGAGAGGGCACACTGACTTACTATGGTGTTTATTCCCTCGGCTTTGTTAGCTGCCAGATCCAAGAGCAGTCTGTCGTGGATGCCCTCCCATTTCCATGCATCCTCAGGTGTAGGCTTTGATTTACAGTGATGCCATGGAAGCAACATGGAATTTGTAAATGAGAGACATAAATGAATGAGAAAAAGCAAGAAATTTCTGTCCTCTAGCATCTTTCATTATGTGGTTATGTAGGGTATTGTTTCCATATCAATCAAATACATTTGGTATCAGTATTTCCCATACAGTTGTGTAAAGGGACCGTGGCATGCAGAAAATCAGCCCCAAATCATGTCAAGTCTTTCCTGGAAGAAATTACTTCAGGTAGCTGCTACTTTGAGTTAGATAGTTTACTGTCAAAACAATCCTTAACACAAGAACAAGGACAAACTTGTGCATGTGGGAGCCAGAAGTCAAGTCTTCTAACCAAGTTAAATACCTGGCTTGTTTATCTTTGCTGCACATGAGCTAATAACCTGCAGTATCCTCACAATGACAGTCAAACTCACTGGAGGAATCTCCACTGAAGGAATTTTCAGGTTCTAGCACTGCAAATCAAGGTGGGTTTGCCCCTAGAAGGGGGGAAAATAAAAAGAAAGGACAAGGCTTATGGCAATAACAGCATCTACTGGTTAACAGGATATGCACATTGGAGAGTTCATAGAATGTTTTCCCTGGCTTATTCCACTGCAGAGAAAATCATGTCTTTCCCAGCAGGAATCATTTGCCTTTATCCCTGCTGTAGCCTCACTGAAACTGGGGACTTGTGCTAAGAGTTTGGGATTTCTAGCTCTAAAATCAAGTTTCTTAAGCAACAGAAAGGAAACGTCCTGTTAAGTGCAGCATTCATGGAATTACCAAGGCAGATGCATCTCCTCTGCAAGTTTGAAGAAGTTCATGGATTTGGTAAATGCTACAATTTGAACTAGTCAGAACTGCTAGTACATTCTTGAAGTCTGTTTCTATGTTATCCACACAGGTGGCCAGGAAGATCGTACACCAATATGTATGTTTAAAATATACTTACTACAGTATCGTTTCGGAATTTAACTTTTTTGTTCATTGCTGTTGCACTGCCTTAGTTGTTTTATCCCAGGTTTTGCATTTAGTGCTTCTAAACTCAGGATCTGTCTCAAGCATTACGGCAATCCCATTACCCAAATGCTACACCCTTATTTTATGACACAATTTTTATTCCAAAAGCTCTTCACAAAACCCTGGAAATCACCTTGCACAATAAACACTTGCTACACGTCACTAGAATTTCCTGGAGGCAGCAATTAGAGCAATTTTAATCATGTTTGCTGCTGTATTTAACTTTAGATGGATGCCTAAGATCTTTTGTCCATTGGATTGAACTGAGAGCATGAGGGATGCACCAGAGCAACCAGCTTTTAATGACGTGTAAGACCCAAAATGTATCTGCTCTACAATGCTGGAGTCAAAGAACAGAATCATAGAATCACTTAGGTTGGAAAAGCCCTACAAGACCACGGAGTTCAACCACCAACCCAGCACTGCCAAGGCCACCACTAGCCCATGTCCCCGAGTGCCACACCTACATGGCTTTTAGATCCCTCTGGGGATGGTGACTCCACCGCTGCCCTGGGCAGCCTGTTCCAATGCCAGGCCAACATTTCCACTAACAAATCTTCACTAGTTTCGAATCTAAACCTCCCCTGGTGCAGCTTGAGGCTGTTTCCTCTTGTCCTGTCCCTGTTCCCTGGGAGCAGACCCCGATCCCTACCTGGCTGCTCCCCCCTTTCAGGGAATTGTGGAGAGCCAGAAGGTCCCCCTTGTGCCTCCTTTTCTCCAGGCTGAGCCCCCCCAGCTCCCTCAGCCGCTCCTCATCAGACTTGTGCTCCCCTCCTGCCTTGCCCAGCTGATGACAAACACAGCACAGGGCTCTGGCCCACTGGTGTTCTCCTCACCCGCAGAGCAAGAGCTGGCAAGCAAAAAAACCCAAAGCATTTGAGCACGATTAATCTGCAATAATTATATATTACAAATGTATTTATTCTGTTTAGGGAGAAACTCCTGTCAGGCTCCAGATGAGACATTTCTCACGTATATTATTTAGCTTTTCCCGAGGCCCTAATGAATTGCTTTAAATTACAGACTTAGGTATTGATTAGCCTCATTCAGTTGAAATCTAGGCTTAGCAATCTATACTTGTCTATAGTTTATTTGTGATATTATTCCTAATAAAGAGCTGCAATTACTCCACAACAAGAAAAATCAATTAATACAGATTTGTATCACAAAGAAAGAAATCCTCCTCATATCTGCCCGCTAATCCTGAAGCTTAGGTCTTTCTTTGCTACCAAGGAGGACAGATAAAAAAATATTGATTTCACCCTATTTTTACAATTTACAGTGATACAATAATAGCACACAGAACAGACGGGGCTTATCAATTAAAACTATTTTTATACATGATGATAGATGAGGACACCCAGTGCCTTTGTTCTCTGCATTATTAATAATTATTAATATGATGGACTAGGAGTTCTGTAATAAGAATAATCACTCCAAGCACAGCTCTCAGGGAGCTGGGCTTCACTCCAGGTATGATTGTGAATTTTGCGCTGAACCCCAAGACAACGGTTCTAGAAGGAAAATTGCAGTTATCTGCAGCTGCATGGGAAAGGAGGATGATTCTGTGTAATTTCAGACTAATGGTACAACGTGAAGAAATCCAAGATGTTATCCAAGCTGACGTCTTTCTAATTTTAACCACTTCTATCTCCCATTTTAACCAAGTTAATACCTAACCTAATTTATCAGAAATAATAATAAAAAAATCTTATCAGATCCTTCTTGCAGGAAGCATCACATAAACACCACGAATTAGATTTTGCAGTTTTAGAAGCCAAACTTTATCCTTGCTACGCAAAGAAGACAACAATGTGTCATTGTCCCTTCACAATTCCTACTGTAAACAGTTTATGTGATTTATTCTTTTGCATGCTAGATAATTACATATTTTATACCAGTGTATCATCAGCATGTTGTTATTCTGACTGCCCCATAATAGAAATTGTGTATTTTCCCACTGCAGTGAATGCTATTCTTAACATACATTGGCCTCAACCAGCTAAAAATATCAGAGTTCTGTTGCCTGTGGGAAAGTTCTGCTGGAGATATTTCTATTAAAAGTTTAATATTGGTTCTCTTCCATTTTTCATACTGTATGTGCCATTCCCATTTAATGCTCTCTTCTCCCCTGTGCAATTACTTACAAGTGCTTAAGTGTCACATATGAGGCAAATAATGCCCTAATTCACCCTAATTCTAACATTAATATGAATGATTGGCAATGAGATTAGTACTGAGGAGCACCATTTTAAAATAAACTGTGATGACACAGTGACAGCTATACGAAGGATTAAGGAGTATGGATTATCACAGGTTGTGGCTCGAGGTATCAGATGACAGGGCTCTGTGTTTGTTCTTGCCAAGGACACCAGGCAATCAGGGGCTGGATCAGTCAGCTGTAATTCTTGCACTGAATCTCGGGGTTGCTCGGGGGTTTTTTCAGCTCCCCATAGTTTCTGACAGACAGTAGGTTCAGAAAAAAAAAGAAAGTTTTTTGAGAGGTTTTTAATTTATCTGGCAACCTAGAGCCTGTGCAGATACAAAGGAAAAACTGTAGTTTTATAAACATTTGCTTTTTAACCCAAATTCATGAAGATGCCACTAAATGAATGACAATGTTTATTTTTCTCTGCTGTTGCACATTTAAATTCATCTCCTTGCAATGGTATTTTTGCTCTTCTTTCCCCTTTATTCAAAAGATATCAGAAGCCTATTTAGAAACCTTAATTCATGCAATTTAACCAGTAACATCTATGTTATGTAGGTCTCTACCTACATAGTCTGATCCCCATTTTCCTGATGTCTCCATATAATACTTTTCTATCTCAAGATGCTTAAAAGTCAGTATGGTTGTATTCAAGGAAGTGAGGAAGGAGTTGAGAAGCAGTAATTATTTCTTGTCTCAATTATCAGATTTTGGGAAGGGCCAAAGAAGACACCATCATCCTTTGACCCACAGATAACCACATGGTTTCCCGTTAGCGAGCTTGTACAGGTTTAGATCAAAGAAGATGTGCTTAATTTTATAGGTTTGGGAGATTCCATGGGGCTCATACAAGACAAAATTTACAGAGGAGACACACGTCACAGCTCTGGAGAGCTTGGCCTGGCAATACAAGCCTTAAAGAACTACGTGTTTGATGTCCATATTTAAAAATACAAGACATAGGAAGCTCAGTATATTGAATATGAAGCCACTTCACATAGTAGGATTTTGAGAAAAGAAAGTTAGGCACAGCTGTGTGTGCATTCGTCCCATAGTTCTATTTCCAATTCAGTGTATTCCATAGAATTTCCTACACTGATTTATATCAGGGTTTCTATTCTCTGATTTCAACATTTTCAGCAAAACAGCACCCACCTTAATCTCCACTGTGTTATTCTGGGGAAATGCAGAAGTTGCCTGCCTTAAACATCCCTATTTGGCAGCTTCCTTTTCACACAGTCATGGATGGCACTTGTCCCTTCGTGCTTCGGGAAGCTTGTATCCAGTTGGTATCTACTGGCACCCCAGAAAACCTCTGAGATCCTTTAAAATTCCTGGGATGTTTTGATCTTAACTCTGATTGCAGCAGTTTGTGCCTAAAAAGCTCCTGTTAGAACTTATTAAAGTTACTCTTGGAAAGGAGAACACTGAGTGACCCCTATTAAGGATAACTATAAGAGATGGATTTTTTTTTTTCTCTGAAATAAGGCCAGTTTTATCCTTTTTATCTTACTGCATCTTAAACTGGTGAAAAAGATCAGTATCATTCATGTTTTCTTCTTAATATATTAAAAAATGAGCCTGGTGGCTACAGGTCTGCCTTCTCACCTTATGTTTCCCTTATTCTTCTGCAATTTTAAGCTTCTCCCTGATATGTATTGCTACAAGTTTCCTCTTCCTCACATCCAGAATTAAATCTATACAAATGGAATATTTCTTTTCCCCTCTCCACTAACCCAGAACTTCCTCTCAGCTTGTTCCCCATCTTCTCTTCTGTTTTTCTGTTTGATCTCTGGATTTATGTTCACCTCTTACTCTGATATATTAAATCCACCATGCTTGTATGTCATCCACGTCCTTGGGAGGGCCCTCTCCCAGATATAATGTGCTGCATGGAGTTTAATGGACATGTGCCCATAAACACATGGACAAATGTGCTTGTTTCCTCACCTCTGCATAATGAATGATTATAATATTTTTCCAGCTCTTTCTGTGAGCTCAACGTGCTTAAATGTAATGAATATCCTGTTAGTTGGACAACAATCACAACTGAACATGAGCACATTAATACATGTGCATTAAAAAAAAGAAAAATTTTCCTTTAAAGGTGAACTGCAAAAGGAATTGAGGCAGGGAAATAAATCCTCTGCCCCATTTTTTTATTTAGCACAAGTAGCTGTTGCCTGTAAAATTCCACTCACCACTTCCCTCATCTCTATCTTCCTGACATTTTGAAAGCCTGTCTGCCAGCAAAAGTTTGGACAGTTTGAGCATTTCTTATGGACAGAAAGTAGAGCTACTGGAAATGACTGCACCGGCCAAAGCAGATGAGGGTTTGGGTTTCTGCAGGAGAAGGATTGCACAGTAACATATCAGGATCCATCTGAACTAATATAGTTGTGCTGGAAAAAATGTGTACGCAGAAAGCTTGAGATACAGAACAGCAACAACGAGTATATTAAAAAAAAAAATCAAGCTGTGATCTCTTTTAAGCTTCCATTGTAAATCATCAAGAAGCGATGAAAAGCATAAATGCAATAAAAACAATCATTTCCAGGTCACTGTCAAATGATGTGACAAATGCAGATAAGGATATCATTAACGCTGCAAACCAGAGAAGACCCACTCTGCTCATCTGTCATTTCCTTTCTCTTTACATCCCTGTGCACTGTACCTCTTCTGCACTTTTCCTTCTTCCCATTAACTTTCCCATCTTGTCTGCTTCCCTCACCTCTGAGCCTCCTGCAGCAGTGGATGCTGATTTCACATCTCACCAGCCTCCTCAGGGAGCAAGAGCACAGCAATGTCCCCCTAATAAGACTCCGGCACTCCCTCTGGAAGCTTCTCCCACAACCTGGATGTGAACAAGCATGTGAAAGTGAGGAATAATGGGAATGAAAGCCAACTCACATCTTTGGGACTTCAGAGGGACCTTGAACTGAGCGCTGAGGGCAAAGCGTGGTCCTTGCCAGATCTGCTCTCAGCACAAAGAGAGCAAATTCAGTGTCAGGACTCTGAAATCCAGTAGAGCACCAGTTTCTCCTGATCCCTTGTGTGTGTATATATATCTATGTATCCATATATCTATATATCTATATATCTATGTATCTATATATCTATATATCTTTATATCTTTGTATCTTTATATCTTTATGTCTTTATATCTTTATAGATATATACCTGTATTTACACACACACACAGACATAAATCTGTGCATGTCTCCATATCTGGTTCTACACAGGAAGTGTGCCAAAATTAAAACACAGCAAAACATCAATAAAGTTTGAATTCATGATGCTGGTTTTTGACTAACAGCGTAGGATTCTTCACTTACTTTAAAAATGCCTTATGCTTCAAAAATTCCTATGGTGGTCCAGAGGGATGCTGATGGATGGAGCTGTGCACCCCTCTGTTGTGAGAGCTGAGCTAAAGGTGTTACTGGCAGCTGAGATAAATCTCAAATGCTGCTTTTTAGCCACGTTCAAACAGTAGGATAGAGCCATGAATGTGCACACCCAGCAGGTCTGTCCATCCTACCTGCTGGCAAAAGGTGTGTGCTGCATCCATGAAGATTAACACAGACAAACCCCCATCTGAGGGGCTGATCTGCTCTCTGGTGAGTTACTGAGAGTTCCAGCGGTGTGACAGAGTGCTGGGAAAGGATGTCCTTCTGCACGTACCAAAAGGGCTGCAGAAAAGGTGGGGTCACGGAGCAGAAACTGTCTATCCCAAATCTGGAAATCCTGCCAGCCCAGCATGGCAAGCCAGCTATGACAGAAGCTGTGGAACCGTTCCTGGTGGGGTCAGGGGGACATGGGCCACATGTTTGAGTGCACAGAACTGTAATTCAGCAGTGGAAATCCCGTATTTCAGTGTGAGCAGGTATTTGTCTCCTCTCATGGATGTAGGTGGAACCAGTGCCTGAAAGAACTTGGCTCTGTAGCCTGGAAAATGGTAATTTCTCAGATTGTGTATTTGCTTATTTTCTATCTGCTGACCAGCTTTGATTCTATCACACACACTTCCTACAGTGAGAATCTGTCATTCTGCCTTCAGCCTGTCTCCACCACGGCTTCAGGACACGCCTGTTGCCCCTGCTTTCTTCTCATGGCAACATTTCCCATAACCCCAGCCAAAAATGGGGCTGCCTGATGCTGGGGAACACCACGTCCCTCTGTTTCCTGCCTGCGCACCTGTCCTGGACAGCTGGAGGTGAGATCCACCCTGCAGCACTGTCTGCTTCCACTGCCAGGAGAAGTGCAGTCATTAACTACAATATCACGTGCACTTTTGCAAAAATGATGGAAAACCTGCCACACGAACAGGAGAAGTGAAAAGCAAGTTTGTTACTGGGGTAGGCATCTACAGTGGACACTGCGGTGAGTTTAAGGCATACTTTAAGGCATATTCAGAAGAAAAGACGCCACTTTTTCACCACCAGGGCCTCCCTTCCACACTGTAGAAGGCGTCCATTGAAGCCCTGAGTTAGCACATGACATCTGATGAGATCACAGCATGGGGCACGCTTGGCTCTAGGCTTTACAAAGGCTCCAGCATCTCTCTGTCAACAGAGAGCTGAGGGGTTTTTTTTGGTAAAAACTTGCGATGCAGCTCCTGACCGATGTTCCTGGCTGGCTCTGTTCAGGATAAGCACCACTGTACCCTGTCCCAGACACGCCTGCTGGTGTGGTCCTGGGGTTAGGTCAGCCAGGCAGACAAATGACCTACTTGTCACAGGGACTGTGATGAGCGGCAGAATTGGGGTGTACAAAAGCATCAGCCTCTTGTCACCCTCCTCTGGAGGTCTGCTTCCTTCTGCACCTCGTTTCTGTACCTTACCTTGCAGGATTTAGTGCAAGAGGGGAGGTTTTTGCATGCGCCACCTCGGGGCAAACTCACAAATGAGCATTTTCAAGGTGTAACTCTTGGAGCTGGAGGCAGAGAGGGCTTGGCAATTTATTGCATCCCACCCGAGTGACAGCAGCTGGTACCACACTGGTGACATGCATGCCATCATATATGAGTATTTGTAACTCCACTGGCACGGGGCTGTTGGGCAATCCATGGTGGGTAATTCACTCACAGCAATTCCAATTCGGCTTCCTTTGCTGCCCCCATGCATTGCACACACCCCTTTGACAACACACAGTCAAAGGAGCAAGGAACGTTTTGCCATCCAAATTTTCAGATAAGCTAATACAATGGACACAACAGCCCTCTCTCCCATTGCCCTGTAACACACTTGCTTTTTCATATTTTGTTTCAGCTTCAATACTTATGAAATGTAACTTTAACACTCAGGGAATAGGCTTAACCCAGGTAACAGGGGAGAGAGAAATGTTCTTGGCACAGATCAGCAGCTCCTGTACTTGGCACTGATTAGATTAACACCAGGAACCACTTTAGAGAGGGCAGTGTAATCTTTATGGCCATCACTTACTTGCTGAGAAAGCTCACATCTTCCAGTTAACAGCAGCTGTGCCAGTGATTTCTTTGATAGATGGTGATATGCACTTAAAGGAATAGATTAAACAGCCCTTTGCCTTTCTTTGAGACATCCAGTCCCTGCTAGCAGCGGGTAACACTTTTGAAAGAGCCTAGAGCCTATTTCCCAGAAGAATTTAGTCACAGACTTTCACATAAGCTTATTCATCCTGGCCTTTGGGTTGTGGTTACACACACATTTCTCCGGGACGTGGAGTCAGCATCAGCAGGCGATGTCCACTCTGGCTCTCCCCTGCTGCTCCCATGCTCCTGCCACCCCTCCGTGCCCATGCAGAACAAAGAGGGCAGTGTAGGGACTGCCCTGGCTGGTGGCAGCATGACTTGCTGGAGCCAAAAGTGCCACAGAGAAAAATGTTTGTGGAACCACAGCTTTGAGCACTTCTCAGCGGGGTAAATTAATGTCCATGGTGCTCCATCCCACCACAGCGAGACTGCTACCAATTCCTGAGCTCTGGAGACAGCCTGGGTAGAGTCTCACGTCACTCTGACAGGTGTCCAGGGGCTTCAGATGCTTCTGATACATTTTACACTATAGCTGCTGGTTTGGGTTTGCCTCACCCACTGGCAGAAACCGCACTGTTCACGCTTGAAGAAGCTAAGTCCCATCAATTATTGTGTTTCAGTGAAGCAAACAAG
Source organism: Corvus kubaryi (assembly GCF_017639235.1). Lineage (NCBI taxonomy): Eukaryota > Metazoa > Chordata > Aves > Passeriformes > Corvidae > Corvus > Corvus kubaryi. Next base: position 1,264,228 of record NW_024581058.1, read on the forward strand.
CATGAAAGCACCTGGAGATGGACAGCCCTGGGCTAACAAATCCTGAGCCCTCAAGGTCTACTGCTTTGCCTAGTGTGCAAACACACTATCCGACAACCATAAATCACCAACTTATTATGTAATGGCCATGCCATTTCATAGACAAAGATGCATTTCACAGAGAGTATGGTTTTAATAAACAGGCAGCCTTTCAGTGGCTAGACTGGAATAAGCCAGGATCTCAGTCCAGTTCCTGTTGGAAAGGTAGTCACAGCACAAAAAACATGGGCACAGATGGGTGGATTGTTCATGGGCTGCAGTAGAAGTATGAATTTCTCGCCCAGGCAGGTCATGGCAGCAGTGCCATTGCCTGGGGAGGGCCAGGGGTGCCTGGCATGCCATGGCTATGCCAAGGGATTGGATCCCTTGGGTGTCTCACCGGAATTCTGACTCCAAGTATGTGCACAGTTAACTTGGGACCTCTAATTAATTCCCCTCAGCATTACCATGCAGTAAACAAAGGGCTGACTGAGTTATGACCCACCCTCACATATGCAAAGCATGCACTTCTGAAATGCAACAGGAAATACTCATTATTCTTGGACAGAGCTCCCTTTGAGTCCAGCAGTTACAGCAGCTGTCGTCATTTACTGCATTAGCAAGCACTATTTCTGTGAATTTATATCATCATGTCCCAGAGTTCTGTGCCAGCAATATGCTTAACCCACTGCTGCAAAATAATCCCATCTATATTGGCCACATATTTGAGATATTATGATTAGACTTTTTTAGTGGGTGTTAGGAATTATTTTTTATAAATGTAGCATGTGTGTATGCAAGAGGGTTTTTACAATCAACCCTGAAAAGGAAAGAAATGTATTTTCATTCTTATATTTTGACGTGGTTCTCCCCTATCAAGCTAATAGAGCTATGCCAGCCCTGTAAAATATTTATGAAATAACCAAATACAAAGAAATAATGAAAATTAGTGTGTTTCTTCTGAATTATGGTTTTTACGTGTTTCCCACGGCCTATCAGATCTGTCATTTCAATGGAATAGGTGTTGATACCCAAGGATAGCTGATATCAGTCAGAACACGGACTGGTGTCAGTGTTTAAAATGGAGGTATTAGCAAGCACCTTCACTGCAGCCTGGTCTTTCCTGTACCATCATCTTCAACACATATTAAAATATATATTGAGGAAATCTCAGATTGAAGCATCTTCAAATTTTAGTTGTTATAATGATACCGAAACATTGACCTTTCCCCCCGCCCCGCCTCAACTTAAATCTGGACAGAAAATGTATATTCCAGCAGAAACACATCTGCAGATTATTTCACAGACAAACCTGTTCTGGAAAACTAATTCTAACATTTTATTTTATGGAGTAGCATGAATCTTACTAATAATGATCACAAAATAGTAGAATTTAGTGCAGTTTAAAAAAAAAGGTCTGTGGGACTGCAGCTTGAATGGGGAAATAAAACACCCATGTCGTGAGAGTATTGCTACATTTCTTACAAATCTATTGTCATATTTGCAGAAGACATTGCAGAAGGCATTTGACCATCGTTAAGGGTTGGACTCAATGACCTTAGAGGTCTTTTCCAACCTTAATGATCTTCTGATTGTATGATATTTTGCCAGAGAGGGTTTGAAAACTTACCTTTCCTCTGCCACTGAAATCCAAAGGTGCCTGGGATGGGTTTACTACAGCTCCACACTCCAGAGTTTGAACCTGAAGATACACACAGGTGCTTTGTCCAGTGAACACACTGTAGCTTATTTCTTACTATTCCTTCCCTCCTTCATACCTTTTAATGAGCCAATTATTTGTCAAATGGAAAGGAAGACCCAACTGAGCCCAAAGTGCAACCGCATCTCCTCAGATTTCCCTGTGCCCCAACACTGATTCAGCACAAATACACTTTCCCAAAGGGCTGCCAGAGCCTTGCTCTAGCAAGCAAAATTCAGGAGCTGTAGGAATTCCTATTTCTGATCAACCAATTTCTGAATTGGTTTTTTCCAGATCTTCTTGGCTTAACCTGGATAAAGATGGGAATGTTCTCCAGCAAGCCAGAACTCACAGTCTCTACTCAAATCAGCAGACTTGAGTTAACTTGTTGGTCCCCCTGTGCTCAGAAGGTCTGGCACCGCAGTGAGACTGCATTTTCAGACTAGAATAATTAGCCAAACTTTTCCATACATCAGTGCGCTGGGGAAATTGGGATACTTCTTGAAACAGTTGCTGCCTGAGGGTGGAGGAAGTGAGGAATGGGGAAACCGAGCTAATTACAGCTACCCTGCACTACTGAGCTGGCGCGTGAGCTGTAGCATCGTCCGTCAGAGCTTCGCTCTGGAAGAATCATAGAATCCAAAAATGGTTTGGGTTGGAAGGGACCTTAAAGATCATCTAATTCCAACCCTCCCACCATGGGCAGAAACACCTTCTACTATGTCAGGTTGCTCCGAGCCCTGTCCAAGCTGGTCTTGAACACTTCCAGGGATGGGGCAGCCACAGCTTCTCTGGGCAACCTGTGCCAGGGCCTCACCACTCTGCCAGGGGAGGATTTCTTCCCAAAATTTAATGCTGTAGGCACTCTCTTGCAGCTCAGGGGCAGGATGTAAAGGATGTAACACTGCATGGAGGTTGGGGCAGGTGGAGCAAAACTGGGGAACCTGACTCTGCCAAAACACGCTGTACTTGCCCCGACTTCTTTACAGGACACTTGGCTCCCTACCAGACTGGATCTGCCACTCAGAGCAAGTCATTGTAATAAATTCTAGACAGTGATACGACTGTCTGATCCTGTGGGACATGGAATTCAGGGAAAGTTGTGGGTGCTGAGATTAGACTTTCAGATAAACAGATCCTAAGGGATGTTGTGCCCAGCACTTAACATTTTTAGTGAGCTACAGCATTGAGTCTTTTGGAAAGAGTCTTAATTCATTCATGTGAGCGACAGCACTGAGACTTTTAGAAAAGGGTCTTAATTAATTCTTATTTGGAATGGCAAGAGACTCTGTCTACAAACTGCCTTGATGTTTTTACATTATCTGCTGTTAAAATCAAAGCAGTGTGTTGCATCACACTTCAACGTTACCTGCAAGGAATAACCTGTCACTAATGCTAAAAGATAGCAATCACAGAATGAATGAATTGAGGCTGTAGCTACTCTCCAGCCCCTTCAGTATTTAGGTAGAGAAAGGTGTTTTGAAAATAGTGCAGGCTTTGAGAAAAGAATCTTGGCAACAACTGATTTTCAGTGCAAACCATGAGATTTGCTTCAGCACTCTCTAGCTGCCTTGGAACTGAAAATGTTTTACTACATACTCCCCTTCCTGGAGTTATTTCTGCTGATTTAAAGGCATCCATGTGCCTTTTACTTCCCCTGCATTTGTAAGCGGTGTGGCAGGGGGTGCATAAACTGTTTTCAGCCCAGCCCCAAAGTATTTTGGCTGTTTATCCAAAAGCACCATGAATTTGATGTAAAAGCCACCCACACCTTCAGCACCATGAACGTACCCTCCACCCATAGATTCTATCCCAAACTGAAAGTTATGCACGTTCTTGCTAACCTAGTTTTGCGTGTGCATGTGCTTTTTTTTTTAAACAATAGGCCTAAATCCATATTAATGATCCAAAAAGTGACCAGGCCTCAGCACCTTTTGTCCTCTGTACATTAACTATCCAATAATCAACAGTAGCTGTCCTGTACTCTGGTGTCTTTAGCCTAATTCAGAGGGACAGATATTTATCATCACCCTTGAATTGGGTGACCCATTCTGACAGGTCGACATCCTTATTTATGTAACAATGTCATAGACAGTAACTGCTAATGAGTGGAGTGACACAGAGGTCTGTTAGATGGAAAGGCAGAGGAAAGCCGAAAAGGGCATGAGGGGTTAATGGGACTTTTCTGTTCCAGCCTCCTGGGATGTGTAATTATGTTCTAATAAGAAATGAATGTATTGATTAGATTAGTGTGCAATTGTGCTCATGTGCACACGTATAGTGCTGCATGCATATAGACAGTCATTGTGTGTGCCTCTAGTCCCCTCAGTGTGTGCTTGAACCCAAAGTATCTTTGTGCTGGGACCAAAAACAAGCAGTACACTCCCACAGCCCTCTGCTTGTCCTCAGTGTGGCAAACTCCATGTGAATTCAACTGGAGTTCATCTGAGTAAGGGCTGAATTTAACTTCAGTATACACCAAATAAGGGCTTCAGGGTTAGGCCCTCACAAAAAAATGACTTCCTATTTGCATTGTTTGGGATAAACACTCACCATCACTTAAGAGAGCAGTAAAAGCAGCCAACACATTGTAAACAGTGTCATCTGCTGAAGAGACCGTCCACCAGCCAAAGTAGGCCATGCTCATGCCTGATGGACGGCCACTTCCAGCAGCCTGCTTACAGTAGGGAGGAATTTGGCCCAGCATTCTTTCTCATCAAGTAAAATATGTTCCCTGACAGGTCAAGGAAAGCATTCTTCACACGCTCACAAAGGGCCGATTCTCCGCCGCATCCCTCCGAAGTGTGTGCGATCTGAACTTTAGGGTGAATTCCCCTGATGGGAAAGACACAACAATAGGGGAAAGCAGGGCGGGGGGAAGGAAAGCATGTCTGAAAATTAGAGCTGCCCACGGCTCAGGAGCCCAGAGGACGCAGCTGATAGCGGTGCTCTCACCACAGCCCCTCGCTGACGCTAATACGGGCAGGCAGCAGAATGGTGGCTTTGGTACCTTACACTGTACAAATTCCAGCCATAGGCAGAGCCTTACACGTCCCAGGGACTTGGATGTGATGTCTGAGTTGGGAAGGAACAAACAGGGCTAGGCTGGCAGAAGAATAGGCTTTTTGGGTCACCACCTCAGCCCCCCGGCTCTGGGATAACGAAGGCCGTGGCACCAGCGTGCACAGGCCTGTGACAAATTAGTACCTCCAGTCGCACGCTGAAGGAGAAATAAATTACTTTCTAGTGACTCCCTCTGGAAAGAAGCAGCATTATTAGGCTCTAATGGGATTTCCTTCTATCCCAGTCTTGATTAGGACCTTTGTAAAGCAAAGGGGAGGGAGGGAGAATGGAAAACTGAAGGATTCTCAAGTCTGAGGAGGGCCCACTTTACCCAACCATAACTTTTGTGAATTGTGGCTAAGATTCCAGATGTGACACTCAGGAAAGGCTGGAGTACAAAGATGCAAGAAAGGACTGACTAGGCAAGATTTCCAAACATCTCAGAAATGCTTAAACAAATAAGAACACACTGTAGGTTCAGTGTCACAAAAGAAGAATCTCTTGGAAATGGATTCTCATTAATCTATCTTTTTTCCTGAAGAATGAAAGAGAGAGGGTATTAAAATATAGCACTTGCAATGTGGAGGTCAGTGGACCCCTAAAGTCTGACCTTTATCTGAGGGATAATAATTAGACACATTTCTTTCTCATTGCCATATTACTGCAAATTTTTCCATCTGAGCAGCACTAAGGAGGTTGGGGTTTTTTGTTGGTTTCTTTTTGTGTTTTGTTGCAGAAAATCACTCAGGGAGCATCTTTATAAAAGACAATGTATTTATATTCCATACAAGAGAGACTTAAAATCCAAGCTAGATCTAACTGTGAAGGTCCACCCTGCAAAAATTTGCCTCAAGGGTCAAAATAGAGACTAAAAAAGCATGGAACTGGTGATGGCTATAAGAGTGTTATCACTGACTTCATGAGATCACATGTGACATGAAAGAACTGGAGAAGGAGCAACCTTGCAAAATGATGGTATTTGCTTCCAAATAAAGTGTGATGCTCAAGCAAGTTCAGCATCCATGCTGAATAACAGAAGTGCCCTCCGAAGGCAGAGGCATTGCACAGTTCAAATCCAGGTCCAAACAGCGGATTTTTCAGCAACTGCTGACCCTTTGTCTCCTAATAGTTGAGGGTTGGTTCACATTTGAACATTCACACGAAACTGATTTCCCCATTGTATTGATGGGAACTTTGCAGTGCAATGAATCATCTTCAGCTGGCTGGTTTATTTAACAGGGCAACTTGAAGCAGCAAACTTGGGGCAAGGTAGCCCAAACTAAGATGAAATATCCTTCCCTGTCCCATTTATTAGTGTCAGCATCAGCATAAGCTTTTCTCCTTAATGGACTGATCTTTCATTCAGGCCATAGAGGATCCTGAGAAACTTTTCCTCGTTTCTTTATATTTTGACAAACTTCTAAGTGGGCTCCTAAAAACTTATTGAAAGAGCATTACTCAGTCTGACACATTCCATTTATTTCAATATGGTGACAAAGAGGGAAGATCTAGTTAAAAATATTGCAATAGCCTTATGGGATACTTATGGGTTTTTTTTTAAATGTAATACATCACAATAGAATACTTTGTTTTTGTAGAAGGGCATTCTGTATTCGCCAAAAAAGCTGCTGACTTAATCATTAGTTATGATGAGAAGAGATTTAGTGCTCTCTTTCTTTACACTGTCACTGAGAACAATGTCTATGAAAAAGCCTATGCTTCCCATTATAAATCACTATAAGCTCCATGAAAATTTCTCCTCTACCCTGGGGTTTAAGGGAGCAGATACTCGGTGATGCAGCCTCCTAATAGTAGCACTTTATGCCGAGCTCTACAAGCTTGTGGAATGCTATGGTTCACCCTAAGTCCAGGCACTACCAGTGCGTGCAGTTCCCATTGTTCAGCAATTTATGAGGGGCTACTCTTTGACAAAAAATGAAATATCTCCTCCTTTGCAGCCTGTACATATTTTTAAAATGCTTTAAAGCTGTAGCACATGACCACTTTTAGCATTACAAATGTATATTACATAAATATATATATACAAATATATATTTCTCATCAGACTGCCTTTGAGAAATACAGTGTAGCCCCTGCTCCTTTACCCTGTCATGTTCAAGGGAAACCATTTCAGATCTTATTTAGGGTAAGTGAGGATTCAGAAATAAAGCGAATCAAAAAAGAAATGGTTCATAGGTGCTTCCTTCCCTGAATGAAGAACACCGTGTCACATCATCTCAAAAGGACAATTCAACCTTAAAGGTTTTGTGGAGGCAGTTCTGAGATGCATAAGCATCTCTCAAAATTATTTGTATAAGAAATACAGATTTAGAGACCAAGTATTACACGTTTGAAAGTCTCTAACCTTCTTCCCTTTCTTCCCTCCTCCCCCGTATCATAGTCACATACACTGGCTGGATTTTATTGTATAACTTTGTAAAGAATGAAAAAAAATAAAGTGAGTGTTCCACACATCTGTCAGCACTTTTTTTGTTTGTTGGCCCAAGCTGACAGCTTTTATTGTGTTTTCTAGTTTATCAGAAGTCTACCACAATGTTTTGAAGAAAAAGAGCCAAGACATTTTCCCTAGATTTTGGTGTCCTCTAATATTTCAATTCATTCTTCTGAGTTTGTTTCTTATTTACTGCTTCCCCCATTTCTAGAAGATAATATTCCGAGACGCAGAGTTGCTTGTTTCATCACAAGCTGTCTCAAATTTTTCCTTTAGTGGGTTTAAGTCTGCGAGCCCTGTTCAAAATTCGTATCACTGGGTTCAGTTTGAAAGGGAGGACTTTGATTCAAAGTTCTCAGCCACCCACACTGGACCTGAAAGGCCACTAGAAATAGCCCTTGCCTGCTTTGTTTCTCAGGAACCAGAATAGACACATTCCCTCTGGTCTGCCCTGAGATATGGATTTGGCTCAATAAGCACATGTCAGCTGCAGAAGCAGCCGGCTGCAGAGCAGTTTTCATGGAAACTGGGGGCCTGTGTCCTCTGAAAAGATAAAAAAATTATTTCACTCTTTTATTCTTATCATTTTTAATTTATTCTAGATGAGGTGTGAGGTGGCAGTGTAAGAACAAATTCTTACTGGCCTTTGATATCAGTTTGATGACGGGCACTATTCCTGTGAATAAAATCAATTGTACATCTGTAATGAAACATGCCACCTACGTATGCTGGATGTCTGCAAGACCTTTGTGCTAGAAAGCAGCAAGATAAAAGCACATGTTTTATGGGTCCTTGGCTACAATCACCGCTGCCAGAGCCACACGCTGACATCAGGACTCGAATTTTCACATAGAAGCAAGACATGCCTCAGGCCTCACAGGTAAATAATGCCTGAAGAACCTTAATGGTTTTATGGATGTCTGAGTTTCCAAGCTGAGCCAATCCTGTTAATGGGCTGGGAACAGAGGCAGCCTGGCGATTCCCACTGTCAGCATTCCTGGGAGGAGTCCCACAGGAGTCACCAGCGTGGCCTCCCTCTCCCTGCCTTGGGCTTTTAGACAGACAAGACCCTTCCAAGGAGAAAGAGTGGTTGATTGGAACACTGTGTTTTCCGAAGAGAATCCCACAGGGAAGGCAGCTCTTGTGTGGATCACTTCCCCAAAGGAGAGGTGCTGCCCGAGTACAAATGCCCCATGGATTGCTAAAGCCTCAGATTATCTCAACCCATCTGGAGCCTGAAGAGCTTGGACAAAACCAAAACTCTTTAAACTTCTCAACAGTACCAAATTCTCCAGTAATGACAGCAATTAGCACCTGTCATCTCCACCCTCCACAATCCTACAAACCAGTTTAATTTACTTTGTAGATCTCTGTTCCCAACTCCACCTGTGAAACTTTTGCTTTCTAACATTCCAATGAGATTGAAAAACCGGCGGCAAAATTAAAGCTAAAATTGCAAGTACTTAAACCCACGAAAATGCAACAATCATTGCAATCACCTCCTTGGCTGATCTATCTGGAGCCGCTGGTTTCCTGTGATGGATTCTGCCATCCCGACTTACACTAATCCAGTCCTCTCCAAAAACACCCTTGTGCTTTGGCTTTGAACCCCACAACTTCTCAGGACAAAATGAGGCCAGTCTATTCCCACTTCCACTCTGCTGCTGTCCAGGGGTCTACCCAAACTGACCACCCTGGCTTTGCTAATCTTTCTTGGGGAGGCAGAGCCCAGAGAACAGATGGTTCTCTCAAAGGGTCCTTGTCCTTCCTGCAGGTTTTCTAACTCCAAACTAGAGAGGAAAAAAGTGAACCAAATGTGACCCTGGCAATTGAGATCCTTTGCTCGTACAAGCAGGGCTATTAAAGTTGAACGGGAACATACATCATAATAATTAAAGTGGGCATGAGTTGGCTTTGAATTGCAGGAACTCTGGGTGACCACATTTCACTTTCCCTGTCATTGGCTAAGATAGAATTTCCTCCTTCTCATCAAATGGCAACTCTTTTATTTATGGATTACATCTATGCCTTGGAAGGAGGTAGAGTTACTGATAAAGTTTTCCTGAAAAAAACATGCTGTATTTTCTTTCAGCTCACAGATGACTGCAGTTGATCACATCTGTTTTCCAGCAGACATCAGTGTATCCAATTAGAAAGATCACAGAATATTTTAGAGGTCTTGGGATTATTTGGTCAGCCAAAAGATTTGGGCTTTGAAAAAGAACAAGAAGACAAATCTGGTATGTGCTAGTTTTCATGACAACCATGGTAAAATAGTCTCTTAAAACTTGTTACACAGATGTAATCCTTAGCATTAAACATACATACGTGTGAAAAACAAGAGTTTGGGGGTTTTTACTATTATGTTAAAAATTGTGGTGACTAAATGAGCTGCAGTCCTGGCTGAACTGACAGGAAAGGTTGGGGTGCTCATGATCACAAGATATTTCAAATACAAAAAAAAAATCAAACTCTCCTTTTCCTTGAAAGAATGCATGAAGCCTCCAGCAAAAAAACACATTAGCTACTTAAAAGGATGAAAATGTTATCAAAATGCAGCTCCCAGTTTTGATAAGTTGTTTAAATTTTCACCTTCAGCTCTGATGGGACAAATGCAATGCACAGAAGAATCTTCAAACTAAAAATTGTGGTTTTTTGATCTCTGTATTTCCAAAATAAAAATCTATTTTGACGCTTTCATTTTAGAATGAAAGGGAATCAAAATTCATGGAGAAATATTGATATCGAAGGAGTTATCAGATCCTAGTTGCAAAGTCTGAAAAGTCTTTGCAGTATCTCTTGCAATTAATTTCTTGGTTTCCCACTAATGTCCATGACGTTCTCCTGCAAATAACTTCCCAGGATCTGACAGCTGAAACCATGGGAGCACCAATGCATACCTACAGACTGATAGTTCAGTAGATTTAGTAGTTGCTGAGTTTTATGGGTTTGGGGGGGAAAAAAAGCAAGAGAAAACAATTGGGCATTAAGGACAAAAAAAAAGGCTGGACACAGAGCCAGAAGGAAAAAGAACCAAAACATTATCTCGAGAAAAGCAAATTGGATGGGATTTTGAGAAAAAGGCTATCTGTGGAGAGGCCTTTGGACTTTCCACAGCCAGGATATTCTCTCTTAGTGCTTGATGCCTGCTTGATGCCTTCCACCGAGCAACACTTTGCATGCCTAAGCAAAACAAACAGGACTATACAAGAAACTGCATTTTCTTCACTGAAAAAAAAAAAGGCAACTCTATGGCAAATCAGTCAGCTTTAACAGGAAACAGTCAACCTCCAAATTTATCACAAGTCTTGCAGCCAAGCCTTGAACTCTGCGAACTTCTTCCTTCCCAGTGCCACAGCAGAGACACCCAACATTACAGATCCCACACAAAGGTGATGGAGCATCCCTGCTGCGGGAGTCAAAGCCCTTCTTTGGGGCTGCCAACCCAAAACACCACCAAAACCCCACTTTACACCTGCATGGTGCTGTGCTGCAGCTTTCCTTCCACAGGGCTTCCTTTGCCTTCCACTGGTGGTGTTGGGACAGGGCTGTTAAACCCCCTCAGGACAAAAGGAGCTCTGCAGGACCTCGTTATATGTTAAATAGAAATAGTTATATTGTAGCCTTGCATGCAGTCTATTTTACTTGGGCAAGTGTGTTTTTTGTTAGACACGTAAAACACAGAGTGGGTTTTAATGGCTAATCAGATCCCGTTAAAGCAAATTGCATGTTTAAATACAAAGGATGAAAGGATCTCTATTATTCTACAAACTTCTAGCAGCACTGCACCTTAAAAGGAATTTTATAGCAAATTTGTAGCTTTGCAACCAGCTCATGAACCAGGGGGCATAAAAAGGACATGTGTTCCAAGAGCAAATGCATTCCATATTTCAGAAATAGTAAGTTCTTGCTCGAACCCAGATCTCATCAGTGCAGAGAAAGCATTTTGCACCCATGGGAAGAAGGGTTCTTTTTGCAATCCACACAAACATTCAAGGATAAAGATCCACACTGGGGGAAACACTGTCCCAGCAGATCTGGCTCATAGGAAGTGAGAAGATTTAAACACTCTGACAGCAATAAGGTTTGTGCAAGTGAATCTTCACACAGGCAGGAAGAAAACGTTCATGTGGTCTTGGAATTAATGAAAGCTGTGGGATTAGAAGGTGCAAGACACACAAACATCTCACAGCCTTCAACCACAGTAATATTCAAGCCTCTGTACTCTACATGGATATTTGTATGAATTTATATGGGCAAGCAGCTCGAGCCCTAAGCAGATCACTAGGGCCGGGGTGGTGAAAGTGAGGACATGTGATGATTTGCTGGTTTTGAGAAGCTAAATGAAATCCTAGGCTTTTTATGTGAAGAATGAAAATTCCTCCTTCCTCCTTCTCTTACTTACGTTTTACTGCTTATAGTCGTGATTCTTGATGTCTCCCCATAGCTTTCTTTCATCTAAACAATTTTCCTTCATGCATTGGAAGTTCCAGGTCCACAAAGAGGAGAAAGAAAATTAGAAAGAATGAAAATAAATCAGAAATTGGAGGGCGGGGGGGGGGGGGGGGGGGGGCAGGGGAGGAGTGAAGCAGATCTTAAAGGTGCAAAATTTTATTCTTCCATGAGAAAAGTCACATTGGTTTGAAGTTAGTGAAAGCTGCCAATGCCTTGACCAATACCTAAGCCACAAACAATGAGCCACAGAGCATCCCCTGCATGTTCAGCAGGGCAGTGAGTGTAGGAGAGCACTATAATGAGTTGTCTTGAGGCAACTCCTCTTTGTTCTCATTTATGTAAACCTTTACATGCACTCAGGCCTGAGGTATTTCAGCTCTTTCAGCAGTGCACCAAGCAGTGATGCACTGAGACCTCCTACATCTCTTCCTCTTGCAGAAAATGAAATGTAAGAGGGTGGACCTTGACAGCCAAGCAGAGGGTGGGGAGCCCTGCCATGGTGTGCATTCCCCAGAGAACTTTGTGTCTGAGTCATGCCCTCAAAAATGTTGTGTCTTGTAGAGATCTGCTTTATCTATTTAGGAAAACCCTGTTGTGCCAGAAAAGTAAAGCTATTTTTTGTGGCAGGGCACTGGCCTGGCTTTGCTAAGAGTGAAAGGAAATGGCACCAAGGTTCATTTTTCCTCAGCCACAAGCAGCAACCCATAAAGCTTTACGTTCATCTATAGATGATACATTGTGAATGTCACAGAAAAAAACAAAACTCATTGAAGAAAAATGATCCAAAACACATCATGATTCAAAAAAAACTTGAATAAAATAAGCAAAAAACTTGGCCATGAGCTTTATGTGAAGTAAAGATGAATACTGCACGATTAGCCAAAAATTACAGAAAATGTTCTCGTTGGTTCTTTCCCACTTTTTCACTGCATCCAAGTTTCAGTTAGTGTAAAAAGAGGGAGATTTCTATTTGCAAGCTAGAGAGATTTCCTGGGCTCAAAACCAGAGTATGTCTTTAAGACAAATTCATGCCTCCAAAAACCCCATCACATGTGACAACCTACATTATTCCTTTATTTTCTATACACGGGATGTGTAAAGTCTGGGTTGATTTTCTTACGACGTGTCCAAATGCTTCTGTTGTGGAAAACTCCAGGTTTCCAGTGGTGTAAAATCCCATTGTGAGACGAGAGCTGTCTCATGTTTGGAAGCCAGGAGGCTGCTGCTTTTTCTAGTCCTTCCTGCCATCTGCAAGATCTCATATGGGGTAAAAACGGGAAATTACTTGAGCAAATCTTCAGCTTCCCTCAGTTTGCTTTAAATAACGTCCTCAGCCTTCTGCCTCATGATTTACATAATAAGGAGACTGTGTTGTGTTATTACATCAGTTTCATTTCTTCAGGGAAAAGGGCTCCAGATGTATTTGACTAAGTCATTAGTGCAAACATCCCATATTTGTAACAGCATTCCCTAGATCAACTGTAAAGACACACTGTTGATTTTGGCTACAGCCTGAGGAGTGGACAGACACTGCCACTTGATCTAAGCAGCTGCCTCCTCATGACTCCCTCCAAGTTCATTGTCATGGAGAGAAGTACAAACCCCTAATGGATTCACAGCATGAGCACCGATTCTCTAAACCTGGCAGATGACTCATCTGATAAAAATCACCATCGTACAGCTATTCAAGGAGTAGGGGGGAAAAAAAGGTTCAGCCTTCCTTAGAGAGATTGCTTCCTTTCCTCAGGGTGTTTTTCTTCGGTCATACGGGAATGGAATTATGAACAAGGACAGAGTGGGATCCTGACACCTCAGCTCTGGTGGGACACTGCTGCCAGTGGGTTTATTGAAAGCTCTGGTGAGTAAGGTACTACTCAGGATGAGGAAAAGTTACAAAAGCCCTTCCCATCTGACTCAAAAGCATCAGTGAAATGTCACAATGAACAATATATGACCCAGCAGAATTCTGGAAGTAAAAACACCGATTTTCCTCCATGATTTGCTGCTTGATTCAACTTATGCAAAAACTTGACTACACCAAATTATTACTTGCTACCACATCGAGCAAGCAGAAGCTTTTTTGATTGCAGATAAAGCCTTGTTGGTTTACTTTTGTACCCTAATATTGACAATTAGAAATGTTAAAAAAAAGCTAATTAAAAGATAGCAGCTTTAAATTGTTAGCAAATGGTTCCAAACAGGCACAATAATGCCAAAAAAGTGAAAACAAGTTCTCTGAAATACTGCTGCAAAGCAGGAGAGGACACATGGCTAAGCAGATGAGAAGCTTCTAAAAGGAAATAACCTAAATAACTTATTTCTGAATAGAAATCTTGAGAATAGGTCAGGAATTCTGGTAGATGCTGACACGTTTGTATCACATTTGTGCCACAGCCTCTATTTGCTCCCTGGATGCAACTGTAACACTGAGATTTTTCTGTAAATGGTTGGAATTATAAATTGAGTAAGGACTGTCATGTCCCCATACAATATACATTGTATTTTTCATTTAGAAGCATTTCATTTAGAAAACACTTTCATTTAGCATGACACAAAGATGTGTGAGAATTCCAACGTACAGGTAAAGTAATGGACAAGCTATATATATATATATATATATATATATATATATATATATATATAAATGTGGCACATGCTCTCCTGCAGGATTAGACCCCATTAAAAGGTAAAAAATTGCACTTATTGCTGTCTCCTGGCTTTGTCATAACCGTTCAGATCCCTGTTGCTGTGCAGGAGATGTGGTATTTGCCCTTAATTGCATCATTTGAAAGCCTTAGAAGAGGGTATTCTAATGATTAAATCAATGTAAACCAGGTTTCAGAGCCAAAATAATCAAAAGTCTGACCAAGGCAAATGTTCTCAATAAAATGAGCTTGCCAAACACAAGTGCTAATTAACACCTGATTCTAATTTGGTGATTGTGAAAGTGTGGCAATGAAGCCCTATGATTTTGCAAGTGGAAATAACATTGCTTTTCCCCACTGGTAGACTGCATGAATTGCCCTCGTGGCCAAAATTCCTCCTTTTCATCTGTTCTGGGTAAAATCCACCAGCAGGGGAGCAGCTATGTTCAGGTTGTACAGTACTGCCCTATCTGAGAATATTTACCATTCCTTGGTGTTTCCCCAACTCTAGTGGTTCTGAATGAAATTTTATCATCCTCAAGGTCGGTTTTCACTGAAAATTTCCAAGACGAGAAAGTTCAAAATACCCCACCGACTACACATGGTAAAAACAAGTGGTCACACTCTTTCATGTTTCCTGTTATGATGGGATCAGATTATTGAGGGAGGAAGAATTCTCTTTCAGCCAGCTTTCACACAGGGAGCTCAGGACCTCCTGCACTGCGGCAAGTCTTCCATTCAGCAAGACACTTGTAACAAAAGCAGATGTGGCAGATGTGACTAATTCCTGAGGTCACTGGGCATTTGATCAGCCACCTGAATGACTCAGGGTTTGCCTTGTGCTCATAGTGAGGACACACAACAGACCAACCATAACCTGGCGTTAGATGGTATCTTTGTTGGCACCCCAAATGGCTTTGCGAACGGAAAAGGACTTGAAGGACAATTTTTCCTCCTGAATTAAGCCATGAGTCTTCCCAGTACACACAGTGAGTCTCCTCTGTGGACAACTGCAACACTTCAGACCTTGGGATCATTGATCCAGTGTCAACTCCCAAAATATTTTTTTTTTATTCCTTAAGTGCACATTCAGTGACACTCTCACATTTCTTTGCACGAAGGTGGCATCACTACACCCTGGCATCACACAAAATAAAGTTACTGCTGTCTCAGACCTAAAAGTTGAGGCACTTCTCACTTGTGACATGCCTGAAATAACGTGCAATTGAACTCCATGTGCAACACACACAAGTAATTACCAGGGCACACAATGTATGAAGCATCTTCAAAAACAAGGCAACACAAACTTAACTTCTAGCTGACTGTCGATTAATCCAGTTATAAAATCAACACCTCATGTATTTGATCTACACAACAGAGACATTATACCATCTACTGATCTTTTAAATGGTTTACTCAGTCCCTCATTTAAAAAAAAAAAAGTATGAAAGCCGAATTTGTAAGTGCAGGATCTACAGAAATATTTGAAGAGACTCTAAGCGTTTTATTACCTCTGCAGTGCAAATGCATTTGACTGTGTGTTTAAAGCAACAGCAGTTTGTTCTTAATAAGGGTGAATTTGCACTATAAATGGCATCCCCTCTTTGGAAACAATACTTCCTTTATCTGCTTGTGTTCAAAAGCTCCTACCAGGGAAACCTAACTTACCTGTTTCATCTTAAAACTGGAGCTGCCTGTCAAGCTTTGACAATCTTCAGATTCTTTTGGAAATAGGAAGCAACCCATTGTGTTCAAATTTGCTCCTAGTGACAGCTGATCCCACAGGAGCATCTAGTTAGAAAATAATTGATAGCACTTGAAACAGAAAGGACTGCAAATCAGGCATGACAAGTTTGCATTCAACTGCAGCCCTAAAACTAATTGTCCGGTTAAGAAATCAGCTTCAAAAGGGGGGGAAAAAAACAAACTTAAGGGGAAGGAAATGAGAAGTTTGTTTATTGCACATACACTTTCATTCTGACAATATTTTCCTCTTTAAAAGGCAGGTCTGGAATAAGCAGTACATTAAAGGGATGGGCCCAAAGCAAAGCCTCCAAACCGAATACCCCGAACTTTATGACTCAAGCCCATCTGTAGTTTGTTATAAACAAGTCATAAGGCATAAATTAAAAAATCTGGATGCGGAAGGACAGGGGCTCGATCCTGCTACTACTGAAGTGAACAGAAAATCTCTTGCTGACTACAGAGGACTTTGGATCAGGCATTAAAATTCCAGAGTAATACTGGCACAGCTTCAATCGTGTGTATGTGTGTGTGTGAGTGTGCGCGCCCTTGTGCATAAATATACACACAGCCCAATATTACAGATTTTTAACCCTGACTCTTATGTCAGACTATAACACCGGATGTCAAAAATGAAGATAACATGGGAGGAAGTTTATTTTGATGAGGAAATCCCTAAATGCTGTTGAAAATATGCTTGGAATGGTTAATTAGTATGTAGGGGCTTTGGAGGAAATGATATCTTGCAGCTTGACCATCATCTTTCTGCCAGGTTTCCCTTCAATTTATCTCTTATCTGCAGGAAACTGTCTCAGCTTCTGAATCTGCTGTTGGCTAAAAAGAGAAAAAGGACAATGACTCATTGTTGGGTAACAGGACAAGTTCTATTTGGATTCTAAATTTCCACATTAATGTGAGTTAATGTCCTATCTACTGTACTTCAGCCCGTCCAGGGCATATCCAGGGTGGGCTCTGAAACCAACCAAAAGTGAAAGTTCCTCCACCAAAATAACAAACAGTAAATGAAGAGAAGACACAATACCCAAGGGATGAAAACACTGAGTAAGAAGAAAAAAAAAATAAAAGATCTGCTGTACTTTCTATGACTAAGGCATCAAAAAGGCTTCGTTAATAAATTAGAGTATTGCAAATAATGGGTAAAACACCGGTGACAGGATTGCAGTGGCTGATGCCCACCGAAGTTATTGCTGGTCAGACAACATTAAGCACCTTGACTGCTGTGACTTTTCTATTCCAAGAGGTATTTTCATGCACAAACAAGCATCGCAGGATTCCTTCCTCTGCAGCATTGGTTGAGGGCTGGCAGGGAAGGTCTGGTTAGACACACGTGGTGAGAGGGGTTGGTGCATCCAGCAGCCACAAACAGGGGCCGGGAAGATCACTGGAGCATCCCGGGCCCCGGCTGGAAGTTCCTATGGAAATGCCGAGCTTAAGGAAGTGCTGGGGGAGGGACGAGATGCATCAGACGATCCCCGTGCCAACACTAATGAGCACATCAATGAGAGGATTAAGAAGGGATGGGGATGTGTTTCTCCCACTCCCTCTCCTGCAGTGATTGCTCCGGTGCTCAGAGGTGTGGCTTCATTTGGGTAAGAACCGAAAATTCAGCGGCTTCTCCAAATATTACATAAAAGGAAAGAATTACATAAAAAACACGACCTAACCGTGTAAATATTTTTTCCAGTTTCGCTGACCAAATCCCAAGCATGTCATGTGTCTTGCATTTTTTATTCCCCCAGCTCTCTCTCCCCAGTGTTGAGCTAACATCTGAAATAAGAGTACACAACCGGTATGTTAATAATCAAGGAGTCTGCTCGCTGCATTATGCAGACATCAGAGGAATTTCTTCCACTGTCTGATGAATATTATAAACAGGCCCGTTTGTACTAGCAGAGCCTTGTGTAGCAAATGCAAAAGTGACAAACCAAACAGTTTTAAGCGGTTGCATTCCATCCCCAAAAGCCCTGAGTACCAAGCATCACTGGAGACCTGCATCCCGGCTGCACGTGAGGAAAACAAAGAGGCCCACACTCCGTTGGGCTGGAGGCTGGGTGCTGAAGCAGATGACTGTGACGAGGATTTTTTAACAACCAAAGTGACGCTGCAAATGCAATCTGGCATTGCAGCTGGAGGGCCAGGGCTGTTGTATCAGTTACCGAGAGGGAAGGCATTTGTTCTGGAGAGAGAGAGCGAGAGTGACACTCCAGGAAGGGTTTACATCTGAGTCATCATCTCTGCCAGCATGTGTGTGTGTGTCCATCATCTGGCTGAGCAGCAGAGCTGCTGCAAAACATTGCCCGACTGCAGGGGAGCCCTGAGATCTGCGACCACCGTGGGCCTCCTCTGCTGTGCTGCCGAAGGAAAGGTCCCCTTCCTGTGGGCTGAGGACTGGATGGCAACTCTTGGACTTGGAAATGGCAATAAGCATTCCAAGCATGCGGCCAAACTGCTTGAATTATCACACAAAATATAACATATGGGCAAAATAGGCACAGCTCCTTCCCATTCCTGCATAAAGGTGTGTAACACTCAAAGCAGTGAGGGGTGGGGGTTATAGCAGGAAAGGAAAGAGAAGAATCGCCTGAATGTCCCTTTTTTCCCCCTGCTCTTTTCCCTCTCCACCTCCTTAGTCTCTTGGGAGACTGGGAATCCTCCTGGAGCACACACATGCAGGCTGAGGTGGGAGGGGGACACCTTCCTTTCTGCAAATCACCATCAGCAGGCACGACATGTGCGGAGGTCGAAGCTGCAGTCCTGAGGCACGGTGAGCTCTCAAGAGCTCATTTTTGGAAGAGAGAATGCTGCAGGCATGCAGGTCCCTTCATTTCACATAACTGCACAGAAAGGAAGGTTCAGACTCTTATGAGCCAGCCACAGTCTTCCCTGTGCCTACGATCGTCACGAGGCCTTGGAGTGGAAGGGACTGCACCAGAAACGCTGGGAGAAGGAGGTTTATTCACCCAAGCTGGAGGATGCCTATTGACTGTTTATTTCCACCAAATCGCTTGGGCTTCCAAAGTGGGGCCTGGAAACTGTGAAGGGACAGTCTTTCTCATGAGATTTCCTGTTGGTGCTGCATCTAGTAGCACCGGAAATATCACAAGAATAGCTTTGCTTGCGGTATTTTATTACTTCTGCTTCTGCTCCTGACCGGAATTGGGAAGTACAGGGGTGCACGGAAATGAAATATAGTGGTCAGGGGAGAGTCTGCCAAAAATTTGGAAACGACAACAGCAAGAAAGGTCATTCACTCAAGTCTCAGGAACTGCTTCCAGTCTGCTCTTATTTTATTCAGATGCATTTATGTGGCGCTGCTTTCAGAAGTCATTCACCCAAGGCTGGCACCAGCACCCGTTCAAACATGGACTGCCTGTGGTTTAGCTGGGAGTTCTGCTGCTGAGTTCTTACAGAGAAGCGGCTTCTGTTTCCTAAAATGTTTAACTGACATAATCCATCATCAGAATAGGTCCAAGCAGAAAAAAAAACCAAAAAGCCCCATCCTGCTACCTCTCAGTTACATTGCTTTTATTTAATATTACGGCAGCATGATTAGGCATATGAGATGATATAAAATCTGCCCATATACTTTCCCTGGTCAAAAGAAAATCTATTTATCTGTATTTACTTCCTTGCTCAAAATTGTTTGACAAATGCTTTGGGCAGACAAAATCTCTCTAGCAATTGTTTGTAAATACACGTTGCAAATATTTTGCAGCTCTCTCAGGCAGTGGTTCTTGGTGGCAGTGGTGACTAAGCAGTGCAAGCAGCTGCTAGCAATTCTCCCCCAGCCACGTTTGCCCTGAAGGCAGCTCAGGGGCTTGATCCAGATGGGAGGGGAATGGTTCAGGCAGCAGCGGAACCCCTAGGAGCAGTCAGGAGGAAGGGAAAGCCAACAGCAGCTCAGGCCAGCAAAAGCTGTTCAGCAATTTACACCCTTGGCATTGCAATCAGACTACCTAAACCCCACGGGACTGATTCCATTTCCTGTTTGGTAGATTTAATCTTTACAAGTTACTCCTGTTTCTTCCTGAAGTGAATTCTCCTTCACTGCAAAACTAATTTTGTTCCATTATTAAATAAGTGTTGGCTGCTAATCAACACTTTGCCTTCCTGGACAAGCTCCATTTGCAAATAAACCAAATTAAAAGGAGAATAATGACTAGAAATTATTTAAAAGCCAGAAAAAGATTCCCTGAGTTCATTTCCCCAATTATCTGTCACCCTAAGAGCACTTTGCTCAGTTTAGACCAGAAAAGTGAACTTTTGCTGCAGAAACGCCAATGTCATGAGGAATAATCATGGGTACTTTCAATTCCTGTTTTTGCAGGAGACTTAGGACACTTGTTTCACTCGTGAATAATTGCACTGAAGTTGAGGGGACTATTCCATCATGATAAAGATACGACAGATTTGGCCCAAGGAGGCTGTTCTTCCGCTGGTGTGCCAGAGAGCTAAAGGCACATGCTGATGGAAGAAATAAACCTCCTGTAATAGCTGGTTCCATGGCCTCTGTCATAAAACAGGACCAGATTCTGCACCGACAACCTGTGCAAGCACAACAGAAAACATTTCTTTTAAAGCTACAAAAATCTTATCTCACTCCTCACTCCCTCCCAGCTGCACAGATATCCCGAAGCACAGCTCACAGTTCAAAGTAATTATTGTTGTAAAATACCTTGGCTATCATCAAGGCCTTTGCTGCACCCTTCAGAGGGCGTGGCTCCATTCCCAGTTGTGCTTCCCTGGAGTCGCCCAGCATGGATTTCTGTGCCAAGGAAGAAGATGGTTTGGAGGCAGCTTCACTGCTTTTCCCTTTTTTTTTCACATCCTGTTCTGAGTTGACGCTGTTGGGTGGTATTTGGGTCGTGTCTAGTGGCTGTGTGTACATTTATCACACACCTGTACTTCCCACCGTGTTAAAAGCTGGGACACTAAACTACACATTTATGTTGTACGGTTGCATAACATGTAAATGCTTTGAAAAACAGGCAAAACTGGGAACTTAGCTGAAAGTTTAAACATCAGCAGATGGAATCTCATGAAGGACTAACAGGTTATTGTAGACACACAAGCAAGACCCCTCTACTCAGAATCACAGAACGTGCTGGTTGGAATCATCAGGATCACTGAGAACATTTCAATGTCCTTTCACACACTTCAGAACTAGGTATTGCCACAAAACACTGTAAAGATGCCTGTTTAAACCTTTGAGATCATGCAGCAGCAGCAGCTTTCACCCAGGGCATAAGAATGACTCCTCAACTTGACGGCCTTTGTGCTTCCTTCTCAGTCAAGTAAAACTGTAAGAGCCTGCCAGGAGAATTTTAAAGTCAGTGGGAAATTTGAGTAAAAAAGACACAAAATCTCCTTCGCCTGGAATTTGCCACAATTGAATGAAAGCAAAAATACAGATCTGGGTTACATGCATCCAGTGTACATAAAATGAAAATATTGGATAGGGATAGGTGGCCCAGATGAATATCGCCATCCCTTTCCATGATATTCCTCAAAAAGCCTGAAACAGTCTGGATTCACTTGCATATTTCTCTGGCATTCAGGAATGTTTGAGGTTTTGTGCTGAAATGTCAGGCACCTATTGTTATGATTTTAGTATCGATGTTTTAATTCCTTTCGAGCACTTCAGTGGAACACAGATTTTTCAATTAGCTCAGTGCTCTAGGGAAGACTTTCCAAAGTAGCAAGTGCAAATTAGATGGTGAAGAACTAGGAATGGTGTGAGGGTCAGCCCATGATGAAAGTTCTGAGTCAGTTAGAGCTGGTTGAGGTCCTGGCCACCACAGCTGAAACATGGAACAAAATTTGGACTGGATTCCTGATAGCCTCATAAAATTCTTTCAAATATCACTTTTTTTTTTTTTAATCTATATGAAGAACCACAAATAATAGCCTTATTTCCCGGGATTATTTCAGAGATTAATTAATTAATTAATATTTACAAATCATTTGGATTTTAGAGTGGAGGGGGAGTGAGGGCAAAAATGAAGCAAGAATTCGGACGGGCCAAGAAAAACAGCAGAGTTTCTTCATTCCGTTTTCAACAAAGGACATGCTCAAATCTACCCCAGTAAATGAGAGCAGAAGCCCACCGAGTTAATTATGTGCTCTGGTGCTTTTATAACAGCGAAAATCGACCGGTATCACTGAAAAATGCAGAGTAGATGGCAGTCTGACCCCTCAGTGCTCCTCCATCAGCCCCCAAGCCCAGCATGGCCTTGCCATGACTGCCCTGAGCCACTGCAAACACTGGATATGCCCAGATGAGGAGCACAGGCAGCAACACTCGGTACCCGAAAGCAGACTTTGTCTCATTATGTTCGAAAGGTGAGTTTTAAATGTTCGCCAGGGTAGATGGAACGAGTGGTGGAACAACCCATCCCACTGGGGAGCCTCGATCATAAACCTGGACTCAGGGCTTGGGGGCAGCGGGGATTTGGACTCCAGCTGAACTTTGCAGCTCCTGCTTAGCCAAACGAAATGAAATTGAACTGGAACTACTTTATCAGTAGTTATTTGATCAGCACAGAACACGGGCACAGGCTCGGTGCTGTCCCAGCTCTGCCCTGCGAGAGCCCTCGCAGTTATTTAAGGAGCATTCTTTCAGTGTACTTGAAAGAAAGCAACTCCTGGCCTGCCGTGTTATCAGTCCTGTGCATCTCAGGATCTAACACGTTTTGGAGCTGGTTATCAGCGGCAGTAAAATCAACATTTTATAGGCTTCTATTCTTGTGCCATATTTGTAGAAGTAGCAACGCTATCGCCGAACAAATGCCTCTTTCATTGCCTTTCTGGAAACATAAAGTTCCTTTAAAGCCTAGAAAATTAAATTGTGTTCGTCTGGGAGACGGCGTGTAGACAAAATCTGCTTCAAAAGTCAGAAGGCCCCTGAGTCAGAGGAAAGTTCAATTAATTTGTCAGAGAACTGAAAACAGATGATTTCAATCAGCACCAGGGAATGACTTCATGGCTGGGAAAGGCCAGAGCTCCGCTTCCAGCCGCACTAACGGGCGGCTCCGCAGGATTCACGCTGCTCGGGAGCCCCTGGTTGCGTTCAGCTGGGCTCAGCTGAGCCGAGCCGGGCTGGGCTGAGCTGAGCCGAGCCGGGGCGAGCCCACCCGAGCCGAGAAGGGCCGAGACGGGCCGAGACAAGCCGAGCTCAGCCGAGCTCAGCCGAGCTCAGCCGAGCGCGGTCGCGGTGGGGCCGGAGCGCGGTCCCGCGCGGGAAGCGCGGGCTCATGAATAGCCGGGGTGCCGCGCCTCCCCATTGGCTGCACCGCCCGCGGGACTGGCCAATCAGAGCCGGGGGCGCTGCCGGGGCGGGGCCGCTCCGCCGCCACCGCTGCCCGGTCCCGTCCCGGTCCCGTCTCTGTCCCTTCTCATCCTGGCCCCATCCTGGTCCTGTCCCGTCTCAGTTCTGTGCCGCCTCTGTCCTGTCTCGTCGCTGTCCTGTCCCGTCGTTATCCCGTCCTGCCGCTGTCGCGACCCATCCCTGTCCCATCCCGTCCCGGTCCCATCCCACCGCTGTCCCATCCTTGTCCCGTCCTATCCCT